>NW_006289714.1:1680702-1684190 GCF_000327345.1 Myotis davidii
CTGATACTTCTTTTTACAGAAACAGTCTTAGATATTTCAAGATTTTCTGAATGAAAATTCTCTCATGTTTTTCTACAATTGAAATTCTATCATTTCCACATCAATTATACTCACAACCAATTAATATGGAAAGCTGGGTCATTATAAGCATTCAATAAGATAGGCATTAAAATTTAAGCAGGTCTTGTTTACACTTCAGAGTGACTTATTTTGACCACTGCCTTCTTCTTAATTACATTCAAATCCACAAATATTCACAAAGGTGCAAAGCACTGGGGTAGGTATGATGGGGGAAGTAAAGATAGACTGGTAATTGATGGGATTTTATGATGTCATGTGCTAGAGGGAACCTATTCTACAAGAGCTGAGAATCGAGTAGGAAACAAAGTTCTATGGGCAATGATCCCTAATGGGCTGCCTAGTATTTCATGTAGCTCATTGCAATGGTAGTAAGTATGAAAAAATTGTTTGGATATGTAACAACTCATAAAAAAATCCAAATATAACTAAAGATAGTGAGACTGGATTTATCATTCAAAAGAAGAGGTAGTTTTGCAAAATTCCCTTATTTATCTAGTATTATTGGGGATGAACTAGTCCTACTAGGGTTATATTTCCAAAATGTTCAAACTGATCATTGCTAAGTACTAAAATATTTTGATAGTAAACATTTTGAAGGAATAGTTTTCTGAAATGTATATTTTTCTGACCTCTGAAATTGACCATGAATTTAATCTCTGTTGATATCTCAGGGCTACTGTTTAAATACCAACTAATATGCTGGCAGTATACTACAGTGATACCCTTAGGAAGTGTTTCATGACACAGAGTTGTTTTTACAAGAGAAGTCCTTCACTGATAAAATATTTGAATTAGATTTCTGATTGATTTCTTTTTTCCTGCCTCTTGCTTTGCTGGAAAGTGAACCTTATAGCTCCCTACTATTATCCTCACGCCTGCCTTTTGTAATCCCCTTTCAAATTGACATATTGAAATCCCTGTGCAAAGAGAAATAAAACAAAAAGATCTGATGGGATTTTCCTTAAGAGAAAGAAATAGGCTCTGGGTGAGTACTTAAAGGGCATTTTTATGAGGTAGCTTCAGGGACTTGGTGTTCTCTATTTTGCTGCTCAGAGATTTTATTTTCAAATTCTTTGTTGTATTCTGAATAGCAAAGCTTACAGGTATATCCCATCTGAGTTAAATATGACTACATAACACTATAGCATTGCTTGCATTTCTAAATAAAGTTTTTGTGAACTACTTCAAACTGGGTACTAATCTTTAAAAAGAAAGTCTATGTCCTTGTTATGTCAAAACCTCCAATCAAATTTATTAGATCAATTATTTGGAGTTTGGCAAATAGGAGTATCAATCTCAAATTCTACCATGAGAAATGCTATGGATCTACTTACTTGCTGAGAAGAAAATAACCTTTACTTATTATTTTATTATGAAACAAGTAGATATTTTGCTAAAATAACGTTAAAAAGTTTTAAGAAACAACAACACAGTTTCACTGTACTTCCTAAGATGCTTTGTCTTAATAAGTTGCTGCAGAAGGGGAATAGTTCAGAAATTGCAAACATGTAAAATTCTAAATCCAATACAACTCTCTACAACTGCACAGCAAAGCGCCATAAGAAGAAATACTCCAATACTTAGAATATACCTCCATATTCTGAGCAAATGGGTCTTTTGGATCACACAATGTTGAAGATATTCGATGGTTGCCACGGAAACATCGCTGACTTATATTCTGGGGGACTGGGAATGTCTGCCGAATGATGGTTAGCCTTCCAATGGACCTTCTTACGAGTTCCTGCACATCCATGTCATTTATTTCCTGTAAGATAAGAAATGGAAGAATTAGAAATGCTTTAATACAGTCACAGAAACACAAAATCTATTAATAGGTTGTCATCTGGAAATGCTAAGGGTTACTGTAATGCATTTACTTAATGCTTAGCCCTCAGCCAAAAGAAAACAACATATGTTCATTAAAATGATCAACTCATTTGTATTTGCTGTCTGTGCTTACATTATATCCATTAATGCTTAAATAATTCCAAACTGGAGCAATTGACTTAAATACAGAAGTGTATATACACACACTGAGTAATTATAAAGGTAGTGTTTATTAAAATATATTCAATTTTCAAAAGTGAACTATAAGCTGTTAAAGTATGTATAGATTTTTGGGACACCCTGTATACTTTATTAATAGCAAGTTTATAATTTGTGACGTTGAATGCTTTAGAAAAATATGGGTTATCTACACATCAAAAAATCACAAAATATGTTGCCATTATAATTCATGATTCATTAATGTATTTCAAGGTATTTTGAGTACCTAGGAAGATAGTTGCAATGAAAGAGTAACATGTATTGTTCTTAGCCATTGAAAATGGGGCTCTTTAATAAGGCAAGTAGAATGAGCAAGAGGAGGTATTATTTTTAAGGATTTTTTTTCAAACTATCCATGTTAACCTATAGATTTTTCTTGGTTAAAAATAAACAAAGTGCTCACTAAATGTTGAAGAAATAAGTTAGTATGTAATTGTGGTATTAACATAAAGATGGAAAACTCTTTTGATTAATACCGAGTGAACCAGGATGAGTGAATGAAGAAATACAGTGCTTGTTATCCAAATCAATGTTATTTAGAAATGTGTTTTATACTTTCCTCTGACTCCCAACTCCAGATTAAATTTTAGGATTTAACTCAATCATGGATGTAGGAGCAATAAAAATGAAATATTTTTATAACATACACATGTTTTAATTGGAATTAGTCAGAATAAAAGTGGTCAGAATAAATTTTAGTTTTAAGGCCGTCTTTACTAAAGCAGTTTGTACTTCCTAATGCCCAGTGGGACCTCTTAAATCAATGAACCCCTTGTAATGAACTTATTCATTTCAGGAGATTCTAATCACAACAGAAATAAAAGATTTAACACAAACTTTAGAATGCAGTGAGCATTCATCAGTTTCTTCTGCTTTGTAGCATATATTAGCTTAACCATCCTTTAATTATGATCTTTATGTGATATAGATTTTCTGAAAATTAAATAACACCCGCCATCAGCTGTATCCAGTATAATGTCCTGGATTTTTGGTTGATTAACTCTTAACATACTATTACATAAATGGTTTTCTCAGCTTAAAATGCCATCTTTTCCCTTTAGTCTGTGCCACCAAAAACTCCTTCTGGCAAAAAGCAAGTCACTATTTAATTTTCTGTCACCTACCCATAAAGAATTATACAGTAACCTTCAACATCATTTTTAGCCTTAACCTTAACAAGAAATCGTTTTTTAAAAAATATATATATTTTTTTTTATTGATTTCAGAGAAGAAGGAAGAAGAGAGAGATAGAAACATCAATGATGAGAGCATATCATTGATCAGCTGCCTCCTGATCGCCCCACACTGGGGACCGAGCCTGCAATCTAGGCATGTGCCCTTAACCGCAATCGAACCTGGGA
>NW_006289714.1:1684891-1688899 GCF_000327345.1 Myotis davidii
AGGCAGCTATTTTATACTTAGAGAACTTTATTTCTGCATTTCAAAAGATATATTTCAGGAGTGGTAGATGTAATGCTATATGAACACTGACAGCCAAGTGAATACTCAATCTATTAAGAGATCTTTTTAAACGGACATAAGACACTGGGGGGTAGGGGAGCCTGGGGGATTGTTAAGGGTGGGGAAAAAAGGAGGGAGACATATGTAATACTCTTTGTAATACCTCCGCAATAAAACAAAAAAAAAGATCTTTTTACATGAAAAAATCCATAAGTAAACTTCTTTATTAAAATACTAGAGGCCTGGTGCATGAATTCATGCACAGGTGGGGTCCCTTGGCATGGCTGGTCGGGGGGAGGGACCATGAGAGGTTGGTTGGCTTCCCTCTGCCCCATCAGGGCTGATCGAGAGGGCCAGCTGGCTAGATGAAGAAACTGTGGAAGGTTGGCCGGCCAGGGGAAGGGACCACGGAGGTTGGCTGGCCGCAGGAGGTTGGCTGTGGGAGCACACTGATCACCAGGAGCAGCTCCTGCATTGAGCATCTTCCCCCTGGTGGTCAGTGCACATTATAGCAACCGGTTGACCGGTCATTCAGTCATTCGGTCGCTTAGGCATTTAGATGATAGATAGATAGATGATAGATAGATAGATAGATAGATAGATAGATAGATAGATAGAGCTATTATAGAACCTATTAGAATTAATATCATTTTAATGCTCTCTTTTTAAAAATAAACTATTTGATTTTTCTAAACACTCATGTGAAGAACTAATTCACCATTCCTTTCCCGAAGCCCCCAGTGTCACCAAACATTTCCATCTCTACAAAATATACAGAAATTTCCCGAGTTTTAAAGCATCTTAAGAAGCTGATTATAAAAATATTTATATGAAGAGTATTTATAAAAGAGGAATTGATATTATGATAAAAAAAATTGACAACTATATTGTAGTGTACCTAATTTTTTTCTATTTTACTTCTCTAGGAGCAAGGCAAACAGTGTTTTCCTCCCCTCAAAAAATAATTTACATGGATATTCAAAATTATTAAGAATAAAGTCAAAATATCCAATAAAATATTCCTGTTTGCTTTCCTGTGATAGTTTAATGTGGTGAACCCTGAACTGTGTGAGAGTGAAAGAAGAGGAAAGCTACATTATCCGGTAGGAATAAAACTCCATCCAGAAGCAGCCACTTTCGAGAGCAAATCTTTTAGGAAAATTGGATCAATCCTGAATCTTTGTAGGGTATCAGCTTTAGGCTTAAATTAATAGAATTCCAAGGATGGAAAGACTCTCAAAATCCAATAGATCAGACACCAACATATACATAAAGTATTTCAGAGAAGGGGTCCCTCCCTCCTTTCTCATGCTTCTACCTTCTTTCATTTAACAAAGTTCTCAGATGGCTCATAACAGGTATCAAGAAAATAATGAATGAATAAATAAATGGCACGTTTTCAACAAACTGTCTTTTAAAGATAGATACCTGAAATTTTAAGTCTAGACCAGTGATGGCGAACCTTTGAGCTCAGCGTGTCAGCATTTTGAAAAACCCTAACTTAACTCTGGTGCCGTGTCATGTATAGAATTTTTTTGATATTTGCAACCATAGTAAAACAAAGACTTATATTTTTGACATTTATTTTATATATTTAAATGCCATTTAACAAAGAAAAATCAACCAAAAAATGAGTTCACATGTCACCTCTGACACGCATGTCATAGGTTCGCCATCACTGGTCTAGACACTGTGATGCTTTAATAACATTAACAATTCTGGATAAAGCAGATTTTAATAATGATATTGTCAGTACACTACTGTGTGGTGTAGTTGAAAAAGATTATGCTTTTTGTTGTTGTTTTTGTTAATATGTTTATATTCTTCATGCTTTAGCAAAGATGTTCCTTTGATGCTTCCATAAAATTTAACATTAGTGTGAAATAATTACACCAACATTATGTGGAAGCATGAAATAAAACCAGCTGTGGGCTGTATACCAGCAGGAAGAGGAGCAGAATGGAAACTCTCTGCTTGACAGATTAGTAGTGAGCAGTTCAATTAATCACTAAACTAGAAAAAATGAAAAACATCCATTATATATACAAACTTTTAAAATCTCAACAACTTATTTTTTTAATTGCTGAAAGTATTACAAAGAGTATTACATATGTCTCCTTTTTTCCCCCCGCCCTTGACAATCCCCTGGCCTCCCCTACCCCCCAGTGTCTTAATCATAACCAATGGTCAACAACTTCTTAACTGCGGAATTTAGCAGTAGCAGTGCTCAACAGAGAATAATGACTTAAACTATTTATTTTTATTTTTTTAACTTTATTTTTGTTGTTGACACTATCACAGATATCCCCATTTCAACCCCCTCCTCCACCTTTGCCCTTGTCCACCCAGCTCCCTTCTCCCCCTTCCCTCTGGGCATCACCACACTGTTGTCTGTGACAATGGATTATGCATATATGTTCTTTGGCTAATTCCTTCACCTTCTTTAATCTAGTCCTCTCATCACTTCTAACAGCTGTCAGTTTGTCCGTTGTATCCATGCCTTTGCTTCTATTGTGTTCATTAGCTTATTTTGTCTATTACATTCCACATATAAGTGAGATCATACATTTGTCTTTCTCCGACTGGTTTATTTCACTTAGCCTAATAATCTCCAGGTCCATCCATGCTGTCACAAAGATTCCCTTCTTTTTCCATGGACTTAAACTATTTAAATAAGAGGTCATGGCACCAAAGATCCGGTTCAGTATTAGCAGAAACAGAAGGTGCACATAGCATTATACTTCCTGCAGCTCTAAAATACTAGAATCTTCCTGTCAGAATTTCTAACTTTTGTAAAATTTAAATAAAGTTCTAGGACATCTGCTTTAGGACCTAGAAGGAATGACAATGCTTACATGGAAAGGCTGTTCTGAGCTGGACCCACTGATTGTAGGAAGAAGATAAATACCATTATCAACTACTAACATATGATTGATTACACCATGTGAAGGAGCACAGCCTCTCATTATTGCAGCTCATGTAATGCAAATGAAAAAATATATGTTGTTTTCAACTTTCTACCTCAATTTGTATCATGATATTCAATGCCAACCTGATTTATAGTCTCTCTCTAAAAAAATATTGATGCAATAAGATTATATACTAAATGTTTGCAACCCATTTTAAAATTGGCAATAAAATAGTAGTTATACAAACCAAACTAGACAGATTAGTGTTTTCCATGTTCAATAGAAATGGGCATTTGCATGTTGCTAGGGTTTATTGCTGATGTTGTTGCTGTAACTTTTAGAGTTTATTTGCTCCCTAGAATATCTAAAAATCCATATTTCTTCTTTTATGGACTAGGGTAAATATGATTCATCCATTATAGATTTGTACACAAAAGGCTGTAAATGAAGTAAAGGCAGTGAGAGTCGAGTTTCTGAGGCATGTTTCAAAGACAATGGGGTGACTGAATGAGGTCATGTGGAAGCAAAAGTGCTGACTACAGATATACTGACGATTGGTGGGCGGATGAAAATACAAAAACAATATGCTTAATCTCTGAGTTTTAACCTAGAAGAGCTACCAAACAATAAACAATATATATAGTGTGGGCTGTGAACATCAGGTTTTCAAAGACTAGGTGGTATTTACTGTCCAAAAGTAATGACACCTCTACTCAAGGTCTAGCAAAGAGGGCTATGGGAGAGAGAGAGATTAAGAGATTCAATAATACTTAAGGGATGTTATAAATAACTAGAGGCCCAGTGCACAAAAATTTGTGTTTCTCCCTGTAGTGTGTACTGCAGTTTGTTTCTATGCAGTTCTGTGTATTTCCCCTGAAAAGGCTTCTAGGCATAGTCCATGGCTAAAAGTAACTCATCTTTTTTTTTTATAATGACTCAAAAAATGTCAGGTTGCCCTGTCACTAAAAGCTAAAAATCTTATAAATTGAAACTCCCTTCTTGTTACATTGTCCCCACTCCACCCAAGCTATGAAATTAT
>NW_006289714.1:1689840-1702409 GCF_000327345.1 Myotis davidii
TCAACTGCTCACTATGACATGCACTCACCACCTGGGGGCAGACAGTCAACTGGTCGACCAGTCACTATGATGCACACTGACCACCAGGAGGTAAACTCTCTGACCACTAGGTTAGTTTGCTGCTGGGGTCCAGCTGATTTGGACTGGGCAAGTTGGGCTGGACATGCTCTGGAGCCCTCCTGCGGTCCCTCTCCAGCCTCAATGGTGCACAGGTGGGGTACCTAAGCCTGGCCTGTGCCCTGTCGCAATCTGGGACCCCTCAGGGGGTGTAAGAGAGCTGGTTTCATACCAGTGCTGAATCCGTGCACCAGGCCTCTAGTCAAAGAATAAAAGAGAATGGGCATTTCCATTTAATGATTATAAGTATTAACTAGTTTGATTAATCAATGTCTCTAGGGAGGCAATACATCACTTTTACTTCCTAGCCAACTCTATTGACATGAACAAATAAAATTACTTCAATGTGTTTCACATTGGGAAATCTGTATGATCAATTCCGCATCAGAGGTGGTTGTGAGAAAACAAACAAACAAACAAAAAAAGAAAACACAAGGAATTCGAAGGATTCTCTATTTTTTTAAAAAATAGTAACTAAGGAAATAATTAAATTAAGAAAAAATAATAAAATAATTGGCTCCCATAAGGTTAAAGTTAAGGTAGCAGGCATTTCAAATATATAATCTATAAGGAAAGTTATTTTTACAAAAGGAAAAGAAAACAAAGGAAAAGCAACCAAAGCTTTAGACTAGAAAATGCTGTTTTGAATCCTATTATTACCACTTAATAGTTGTGTAATATTTGGCAAATTTTCTATTTCTTTGAACCTTGCAGAAAAGTAAAAGTGAAATATCTAATATAAAATGTTATCCTGCAAGTTTGGTAAGCTTCCCTTTCTCTTCCCTCTATCTTGATATTTAGTCACTTAGAGACCCAGTGCACAACATTCGTGCACTGGGGTAGGGAGGCTCCTCAGCCTGACCTGTGCCTTCTCACAGTCTGGGAGCCCTCAGGGGATGTCTGACCTAAACCACCAGTCAGACATCCCCCAAGGAGTCCTTAGCGCTGCCGCGGAGGCGAGAGAGGCTCCTGCCACTGCCGCTGTGCTAGCCAGCTGTGAGCCCCGGCTTCTGGCCTAGTAGTGCTGCCCCTGTGGAAGTGCACTGACCACCAGGGGGCAGCTCCTGCGTTGAACGTCTGCCCCCTGGTGGTCAGTGCATGTCACAGTGACCAGTTGTTTTGCCATTCAGTTGATTTGCATATTAAGGTTTATTATATAGGATTCTAGATGAAAATTAAGGGGCATTACAAAATTTGAAGATATCAAAACTTCATTGAAAAGCAGATCTCACACATACATGTTACCTGTGGAAATTTTAGAAAAAAAAAAAAAGGGCTGAGCGAGCTCAGCCAAGGGTTCACAAGCCTGAGTGAGGGCAGTGAAGGATGAAGAAATCACAGAGAATAAGCTGGGTCTAGATCTTCCTGTGCCTGGCTGAGGCTACAGAGAGAGAGATCCAGAGGTAAGCTGAGCCTTTATTTTATAGCCAGAGGTAAACAAGGTAGTGGTCACCATAGTTACTCTGTTCTTGTAAGTTTCACTTGTTTTGGCTGCACTTGCTGCACCTCCCACAGCCCATTAGCTACCTAGGAAGGATCTAGGGAGCTTCATAAGGTCAAGCCCAATTATGCTGACAGGACTGTGCCCTCTAAGCTGGGACTTGTTTGTGGCTTTGCCAATAGGTCAGTCCAAGGCTTAACCCAATAGCCATGCCCTACAAAAAAAACACACAGATCTTGATTTAAAATTTAAAAATATAATTTTAAATCATAACGTTTGGCCAACCCAAACAGATTTGCAAAATGTTTACAGATTTATTTGTGTTTTTTTTTCTTACTGAGCTAAAAAGAACGATTTCATCAATGAAGCGTGGTGTTGGAAAAACAATTTGAAACCGGAAATCATTTTCATTTTTCTATGGAAAAAAAAGGCAACTCATTTACTCTCTATGAACCTCATTCCCTCAGTACCTCATAAAATAATGTATACTACTCAACGAAATAATGTGTAAGAATATAATCTTTGAACTTAAATGTACTACAATCACTTATTGAGGCACTGTGTTAAGATTACTATATAAATATCTCACTTAATTTTTATTATGAACTAGTAAAGTAAATGTTATTATAGTTACTGTACAAGTGAAACATTTGAGGAACAGGATGCTTTATAGTATATATCCGAAGTAACATAGCTAACCAATTTTAGCGGAAGGATTGATCTGATCTTGCTGACTGCAAAACCAGAAGTCTTACCCAAAATGCTATTTTTCCCTGCAACAAAATTTATTATTCTATAATTCAATATGTAGTACCTAGTGATAAATAATACATTATTTTTATCCATAAGTAATATAACTTATTTAATGCTAGGTTTTGTTGAGACCGAATCCACCTGATCTCATTATTTATCCATAACTTATCTGCTCATTGTCCTTTTCAAAATGTGACAGGCAGGTGCTAATGGAAACGAATTGCACAGGCTCTCATATTATAATGCCTTTTTAATCATATGTATTGTTGTTACAAAAGTAAAAAAAAAAACTTTCACAAGGAATTTAACAACTTGATGGATTTTAAAACAGTTGTATTCCTTTATGAAAAGAAAAAAATCTGTTTTTGTTTATTTATATTAATATGCTGAACTACTTAAGGGGAGTGGATATAAAAATTCTAGAAACAATATTAAAATATAAAAGGAACACAAACACTCCACTGGGAGGAATTCACTTACAAAGAGGAACTGTACTTTTTGTAAAGATAATCTCCCGAAGCAAGCACTGTGTTCCAACGGAAAGGACTAAAAGATACTCAGTGGGGAAGACATTCTCCATTTATTTTATTCATACAAAGCCCTTCATAATTTAAAAAAAGACCCTTCTTATCCTATTTTTATTTAACAGAATTCACTCAGTAAGATGAACATTTACTTTGTGTTTGTTTCCACTTAGACATTCAAGGCCAGAGGAAATGCTCTGACTATACATATAAAAACAGGACCCAGAGTTGACAATAATATTTAATTGGTTTTACCTCATTTATAATGATCCAGTGACAGTCAAAAGCAACCAAATTAGTCTCCACAACCTAGAACAGAAAACAAACCAGCTATCAGTCAGTATTAATTATGAAAAATAAACCAAACCAAATGGATGTACTTTGAAAAAATAAAATAAAAAATGAGTAAATAAATAAATTATATGTTAGAAAAGTTGTTATTCAATTGATGATGGAAAAGTGTTACCAAAGAACTGTGGATTAAGCATTGGTGTTTGATGTATACAGGCATTATAGACTTGCTAATTAAAATTTGAAAATACACTTCATCAAAAGCCTGGAAAAACATAGGTTTCAACTAAAAAATATTACGATACTGTATAGTGATTTAACTGAGAGTGGAGTTTGAATTGCACTTCCTATTCCAAATAAACATTGCTGGCTTTCTATTACCCACCTAATAAATACCTAAGTCCTACCCCTCTACAATCTGGCTTAGCATTCTTATCTTCTAACACTTCCCCGTGTATAGCTTGCTCTTGTCTTGATAAAGTAAACTGCTCTATGTTCTGAAAAGCTTTGCACATGTATTCTAAAGAGATCCATTTGTTCAAGTAGCTGAATGTAAAGGCTAGAAGCGATAAACATTATATTAGCATTACGTTACAGGTGGGTAATTCCAGTGGCTTTCAAATTGCTAATAACATGAACAAAAATAAAACATATGTAAAAGCAAACAATGTATAGGTAACAATATTGGCTGACTAACTTTGGGTAAATTGATTCTAAGCGATCCTTGGCTTAGGCCAAAACAGAAAGGGGTGTGTGTGTGTGTGTGTGTGTGTGTGTGTGTGTGTGTGTGTGTGTGTGTAAAGGTAGCTTTTGTATAGAATTTCCATTCTATCTAATCTTATCATATACATTCTAAGACATGTTATTATGATTTAAAGCAGGAGGCACATAGGCATATACAGACAGTCCTCGGGTTACGTCAGACTCCATGTACGTCATTTTGTGGTTACGTCGCCATCTCCCATTTATTTATATAAAAAAAAAAAGTTCTGTCATTTCAATGTATATCAATCACATGTGCTTTGTGTTTTTTAGTATTTATTTACCACAAGTAAAGGTCAAGAATTGTTACCTTTCTTTTAATTTTTTTTTACTGTTTCACTTCATTACTGCTGTGTATCTGCTCCATGTGAGTGACAGGTGCTTATGTAGGTGGGTTCCGACTTAAGGCGAAAATCGTGTTATGTCGCCTTAGGAATGGATCTCCGACGTAACCAGAGGACCTACTGTAATGGGCAAGAGTGTTTTTTTAAGAGATTATTCCGTTATTTTCAGCAATAATACCCAAAGATTGGGTTTTAAATAAAGATGCTTTCTAATAAATAGCAAGGAAATGCTAGAAAGTGAGTGTGCATTGTATTTTGGTGGTCAGTCTTTGTCCTATTGAGAAATGCCTATGGAAAGATGTATTCAAGCATAAGAAATGCAATTGCAAATATATTTCTTATGAAATGTGATGTTTTTTCAAAGTACATAATTATTTTCAGAATGTTTTTTAATTTTGGTGTAAATTTTATGATTTCAAAATACAGCACATTGGCCCCTATAATATTACTGATATGTAAAGATAATATATTATCATATAAGTTAGGATATGTTGCCTATTTGAGTTATATCATTACTATCATTTTTTTGAGATACATGCATGTTCCACTTATATGTGATAGTTAATGTAGAAAGTATGATCCAGGGAAGTTTTTAATTTTAGCTAAAAAAATATAAAATCACTTTACTCCAGTAATTACAGCCTTTCTTCCTAATTTTATGATTATTTTTCTTACACTGTGTCAGTGACAAATAAATCATCAGTAATTTACTAACAATAAACAGTGTTAGAAAATTAGTGGGAATTCCATAAAAACTTAAAGGAATACAAACCAAAGACTCAAACATAAGAAAAATAGTTCTCTGCAGGAAATGAAATCAGGTATAGATAAAGAAAAATGACTAAAGCATGAAGATAGGGAGAATTCAGAGAGAAGAGTAATGAAAGCCAAGATATAGATTGAATGTACTTCAGAAGCCATATAATAGTAGAACGAAGAGATGACTCAATTTAGTTTAAATTGTTTCCATTTAAGTAATCTATACCAGGTAGCCAGATTAAGCAAAATTCAGGCTATGGGAACTCTGCATTAACCTGTAAAACTTAATAAATGAAAAGCTATTTTGTCCAACAGAATTTGTGAAATAAGTAGAAGGTAAGAGTTACAATGGGAACTTACTGGCAATTTGTCTAGTCCATAAAACTTACTCATCTTTCTCACTCTCTTGTTGGAAATGAACTTTCAGGCAAGAGCATGAAAAAGTATAGTGTCACAGGTTCAATCTTGTGTTTCAAATATCGAATCCCAGGTTCCACTCTCTGGACCACCCTCCCTTGCATACTGTGAGCAGGGAAATCAGCTCCTCTCACTCCTGTCTCTGGTTTCACTCATGAGTACTAACATATGAGACATCTGGCAGTACAAATTTGAAACAAGGAAAATTATTAACACATTACTGCATTTAAAAAAATAAACCATTCATCACAATAGTGTGAGTTCATGGAGCAGACACCAATCCCCATTCCCTGACGTGGTATTGCACTAGCCCTGAAATAAACCTCCGTTCTGTGGAGACATTATTACATTTTGGGCCTACTTGTTGGAATAATTTAGCATATCTTAATATAATGCAATTCTTTTTTATTAATCTCAGCTATGCAATTTTTCTAGCCCTAAAAAATTTCAATAAACAAACTCATTAGAGTAATTTTAATGTGTGTGATTTTATAAAGGCATGATTTCAAAACCATGCAATAGTTGTTGGGCGTTTCATACATAGTGAATATACAGGACTTTTTTTTTTTTTTTTGAAAGTTCACTTTTCTTTGGGGAAGGAAACCATATTATAGGGAAAAGGTATATAAAAATGAAAAGTTGGATCTCTCATCCCTTTAATTATATACCCAAATAACATGTATACAAAACTAAAATCCATGTGTTAGTGTGATACCATGTTTTAAAGGACCTTTGAAAACTGTATTGCTAGGTTGTACATAGACAGTTAAGGCTTTCATTCATTATCTAAGGAACTGCCCACTAAAAGAGGAATATACAGTAATGTAGTTACAACTAATGAGACTATCAACCTCCCCAGAATCTGAGCTCCCTTTAGGTGTATGAGCAAAATGAGGGGAGGCGGGGCGGGGGTGGGGGTGGGGGAATCAAATCTTGTCAGGAAGACAAGCCCTGAGAAAGGACAGACCATCTGTCACTGGCAGATACTCTAGAACTTCTGAATCTTTAGAAAAGCCCAACAAGTTATCACCATGTCTTCTGTCATTTGTTCTCAAATCTTTAGATGTGCTAAATAAGACAATCTGAAGCAAAGAAACTGCCAGAGCATGTACCTCACTGGTAATAAATGTGGAACATTTCCTACGAGCACAGAGGACAATTTAATTGACTAAACAATAAAGAGCAACATGCTGTTCTTCACTCAACCTTGTGGCTTAACTAAATTAAGCTTGCTCCCTCTGTAGGATGGACTAAAATAAATGTCACACACTTATACAAGGGGTTCCAGTGCGCTGTGCACCTGCAGCAGCAATGATTGCAGGGGTTTGCGTCCTTTCCCTGCCCATTCCACATCACCACGTGGAAACCTCTGAATGGCATGCCTGGGGGAGGATGCCAGTGGTTATTCTGAAGCAAGTAGCCAGAGAAATAGTAGAGGCTACTCCCTCCCTGTCTCCTCATCTGCAGCAATATTATAGCTTATATCATCAGCATTTCTAAAACTGTGTTCTTTGGGAAACTACTGCTACTAAAATTTATAAACATCCTACAGCCAAGTAGATTCAGAAATGCCAGGATAAATAGATGCTGCATTTTTCGTCACTGCATTTTTCTTCAATATTTTGACAGGTTAATGTTAATCCTATATAATAAAAGGCTAATGTGCAAATTTTCCCCTTGGGAGTTCGACCAACAGGGAATTCAACTGCTCACTATGACATGAGCTGACCACCAGGGGGCAGCACGAAATGAAGAAAGGCCCTAGCCAGCAGCCGGAAGGCCCCCATCAGCCCTGATTGCCAGCCAGGGCTAGGGACCCTACCCGTGCATAAATTTCATGCACCAGGCCTCTAGTATCAAAATATAATTAACACAAAAGCAATATTAATGTGAATTATTATTTTCATGTATTATTTTGGCACATATTTTCAGACTTATGAGCTTGAGCTCTAAGGTCAAACAGCAAATACATCTATTTTCTTAGTTTCATCATTTGTCACTAGGATTACTGAAAGTGTCCACATAATAGAATCATAACAAAGATTAAATGCAATCATGACACACTGTAAATTCTCAATAAATACCAACTCCTTATATTAACTAGTGTGCTTTGCAGAACTCCAGGAGAACATAGTTGGAATGTAGCATATTCCAAATGAATTTAACCATGAAAACCATATTTTCCCATTACAAATCTTTATGTGATTAGTACTTTTTAAGAAATGTAGACTGCATCAATGTTAATTTAGCCATACATTTCTAAAAGATCTAAAATTTTATTAAAACACCATGAGGAGTTTTGTCATTTTAAAATCATGCTTTTACAATAACCCTACAGAGTACAATTTTCTGCAAAACAAAAACAAATGTTGAATTACCATATTTTATGCAAAACCCAAATGCATATGTAATAGTTCTGACCAAATAATGATACTGATTCTTTCCTCTTAATCTTTTTCCTTCCTTTCTAATAAAACATAGCAAGTCAAAACTAAACAAAACTATTGCACTCTTCTCCAATAAAGTATAGAAAGGAATAAATCATGAATAAAGCTTATAATGCATAGATTTTTAGCTAAGGATACATGGATTTACAGTACAAACTCTACATGCAGTTGCCTGAGAGTCATATACACTGAGTGGCCAGATTATTATGACTACCTGAAGTTTGTAGGCAAATTAGCTATAATTTCGTGCTGAAGTTGGTAGAGGGCCAGACCATTATGAATAGGGAAGCAGGTTGTTTACCATGACAGTAGAAGTGATATTTTTTCCTGAAAATATGGGTAAACTACACAATTTAACAGCTTCTGAATGTGGGATATATTTGAACGTGAGTGGCCAGATTATTATGACCACCTGACGTTTGTAGGCAAATTAGCCGTACACTGCATCCTATGGGATATGGAAGCCGAAGACCTGTTTGAACACCTTTGCTGTCTGCAGTTACCAAGATAAAACGTCTCCAATTTGCACGGGAACACAAGGATTGGACAGTTGAGCACTGGAAAAAAGTCATGTGGCCCGATAAGTCACGTTTCCAGTTGCATCATGCAGATGGCAGAGTGAGAATTTGGCAGAAACAGCATGAAAGCATGCACCCCACATGCATGAGTACAACCCTTCAAGCTGGTGGGGGCAGTGTTATGGTTTGGGGCATGTTTTCCTGGCATGATTTCCCCATGATTAATTCATGTGGAACAATGTCTGAATGGCACAACATCCCTAAGTATCATTGCTGATCAAGTTCATCCTATCATGTTGATGGCGTATCCCAATGGAGATGGCTTCTTCCAACAAGACAATGCGCCATGCCACAGTGCTCCACTCATTATAATATATATCCCACGTTCAAAGGCTGTTAAATCACATTGTTTACCCATATCTTCAGAAAAAAATCACTTCTACTGTCGTGGTAAACAACCTGCTTCCCTATTTATAATGGTCTGGCCCTTTAGCAGCTTCAGCGTGAAATTATAGCTAATTTGCCTACAAACGTCAGGTGGTCATAATAATCTGGCCACTTAGTATATGGCTAACTGTACTATGACAAAGTTTTCTTCTAAAAGAAAAGCAAATGCAATAACTACTACACATCTCAAAAACAGAGTGACAATAAAACACTTCAGCCTTCTTAAGATATCTATATATATAAAAGCCCAGCGACCAAATGCCAGAATGACCAGAACAGCTGGTTGACCAGTCTCTCTGACATGCACTGACTACCAGGGAGCAGACGTTCAATGCAGGAGCTGCCCCCTGGTGGTCAGTGCACTCCCACAGTAGAAGCGCTGCTCAGCTGACTGGGATGAGTGGCGCTCCCACTGTGGGCCTATCCCTGCCAGCCACACCCTGCAACAGTACATGAATCCATGTACTGGGCCTCTAGTAGTAAAGATAATATGAGCTGGGATTAATTTCCATTGATTCATTGATTGCGTTTTTATTATTTTCGTTAGCTTGTTTTGTTTTCATTTTTTTGTTGTTGCTTTGTTTTTTCCCTCACATTAGAACTGAGAAGCCATAGTATGAGGACATTTTAAAATCCCAACTATATCCAGCAGATGGCATCAGTAATCCCTAGTGTTGATATTGGGCAGCCTGGGGATATTCTGAAACCAATGACTGGTTTGCATTTCCCCTTAACCTCAGCATGGATCCCCAACTCTCTTCTGTCCTTATCCAAGCAGCCACTATCTGCCATCTCATGCTGAGCTTTTTGCTTTAGAATCTTTGCTCTATTCTACCAGCTGGAAGACCATAACACAGTTTCATCCAAATCCTCTTGCCATTACTGCCAAAGTGATTTCATAAATGGATATGCTAGAATAATTATTGTTACTGCTGAGCAGTTGAGTCTTCCCACATCCCCTGGGAGCTGGAAACATGCCACTTCCGAGAACTGGCCACAATAAGCAATCTGCTGTGCTTCTTAGTGTGGAAGGGTGGGTGCTAATGCAGGCAAATAGAGATTCTGGGTTCACCCTATGGCATAGACCCACCTTCCTGTGTCCTACATTGTTGAACAGAGATTGAATAGTGATTGAAAGTGAATTCAGGATTTTTTTAAAAAAACTTGGCCTGATGAGGATATAAATAAAATTTTGACAATTATTTTTGGTGCAGGGGATCACTCTGTTTCTGTTTTAATTCATTGTGAGTCTCTGCTTGCGTTGGGGTTCTTTTAGATGTCTGCTATGGTGATTAAAGGTACATTATCCCAAAACAATCAAGACAAGCGGTGCTTGTTGAAGGGCCATTCATCTCATCCCTTGCCTTGCCTGTTTTACCATATTCTCATGTTAACTTGTTACACACCAGGCTATTATATTAATATATTTATTTTTTAACAGCTAAATAATGCTGGGGAGAGTAAATCAATTCTAGAGAGAAACAGACAAACATATGAACATGAGTTCTTACTTAGAGTTTGATCAGGGCTTAAAATCATGATTTGGGGACGCACTGACACTTGGTTGCTAGGATTCATGAAATAAGGCTTTCTTGCTATCTTGAAACAAAAAAGGGGGAAAACCCTCTATTATAGTGAAGTCTACTGATCATATCGAATTGCAACAGACAGGCCCTTCACAAACGTGAACTTTCATGCTTTTGCTTTGTTCCTTTTAATGTCTTCTCTGTCCTCTCTCCCTGGCAAAGTGCTTCTCAAAATTCAAAGACTGAAGCAAATGTCAAATCTTTCCTCACCCCTCACCCCTGGCAGTATTGTCCTGACACTTATGTTCATCTAACACACTGGAGAAACCTTTATTCCATCCTGAATTAAATTGCACGTAGTTACGTAACCAGCTGTGAGGGCTATGTTGTTCCTTCAACGCCCCTTATTCCTCTGCTACAGTTGGACCGGCCTTCTTGCTGGTCCAGTACCATCCTTTGCCCTTGCTTTGCCTCCTCGATCGCTCTTGCACCTGGGGCACTCACAGAGCCCCTTCCTTCATTTCATTTAGTTCTCTGCAAAAATGTCACTTCTATTATCACCCATCCTGGTTCCCCATGCACTTATCCACCTGACACACACACATACACACACACACACACTCTCACATGCAGTTATTTATTGTTTCCTTCTATGCACTAGGATATAAGCTTCACAGAAGAATTCAATTTTTTATTAATTAAATTGCACCAGCTGTGAGGGCTATGTTGTGCCTTCAACGCCCCTTATTCCTCTGCTACAGTTGGACTGGCCTTCTTGCTGGTCCAGTACCATCCTTTGCCCTTGCTTTGCCTCCTCGATCGCTCTTGCACCTGGGGCACTCACAGAGCCCCTTCCTTCATTTCATTTAGTTCTCTGCAAAAATGTCACTTCTATTATCACCCATCCTGGTTCCCCATGCACTTATCCACCTGAGACACACACACACACACACACACACACTCTCACATGCAGTTATTTATTGTTTCCTTCTATGCACTAGGATATAAGCTTCACAGAAGAATTACATTTTTTAATCACTACTTAAGTTCCCTTAAAATAATCAGTGACATATTCTAGGGTTTCAGTAAAAGTTGTTGCCAGACACAGGCAGATTTTCACTTGATGTTTGTTTACAGAAAAAGATAGCTATAGAGCCCTAATAGATGTTTGTACATCTCTGTATATCCTACTTCACCTAAGGCTAAATCATTTGATAAACTTGTATTGGAAAGAAGTCATTAGATCAATTTAATTTCAAAAAATTAAATAACTGGAAAATGATTCAACTGCATTTTCTCAACTGAGATTTTGCTTATTTATGTGGTGATAAAATATAAATGTAATAAATTCAAGATCTCTAAAGTCAAATACTTCAGAATTTGGAGGCTATGTGGTATTAGAGAAAGAATGTAAAATTTGAATAATGGGGCTCAGGTTCAAATGCGAGATCTCCTATTGACAGTCAGATATGTCATTTACTCTGAGTCTCAGTTCCCTGATGATCTGAATAATGCTTTTGTCACTGGTGTATAGTGAGGGTTAAATGGATGGATGTAGCTAAAGCAACTCTAACATTATAAGTGCTCAAAAATGCTGATCTCTTTTCTATGTTAACCCTCTTTCCCGTCTTCACTCAGTTTGCTGCAGTATTTTTCTCAGTACTCATAAATGAACATGAACACATTTCTTCAATTCAGTAAATGTTATTAAATGCTATTTACATTAATAATATAATAAAGGCTAATATCTTATTGAGTGCTTACTATGGGAAAGACACTAAGTGCATATTTATCTATATCTATATCTAAATATATCTGTATGTATATATATACTAGGGGCCCGCTGCACGAAATTCGTGCACTGGGTGTGGTCCCTTAGCCTAGCCTGTAGGCTCTCACATACTGGGAGTCCTCAGGGGATGTCCTACTGATGGCTTAGGCCCACTCCCTGCTCCCCTTGGGGATAGGGCCTAAGTGGCAGTCTGGCCTCCCTTTGTGGGAGGTGACCGGGCTGATCAGGGGAAGGCACCAGCCCATCACCCTGCTGCTGCACCCACTGCCAGTCACTGCAGCCAGCAAGGTTTTTCCATCAACACAAACTCCAGTCCCTTCACCATGAAAAAATGACAACTTTCTTTTGGCATTTTCAAGATGTATCTTTTAGCCCTAGTTGGTTTGGCTCAGTGAAACCTGTGGACTGAAGGGTCCCGGGTTTGCTTCCGG
>NW_006289714.1:1702626-1730368 GCF_000327345.1 Myotis davidii
GTCCGGCACGGGCAGTGAGGACCCGCAGCTGCAGCGGCCCCAGGATTGTGGGCTCCGCTTTAGGCCCAGGCAAGGGACCCCTAGCTCCCGGGACTGCCAGCTTCGACCATGCCCAGATCCCATCGCTGGCTCCACCTCTACTTCCTGCTATCACTGGCTAGGGCGGCAAAGGTGCCTGATTCTCCAATCATGGCTGCCTTTGGGGATTCTCCAATCCCTAGGGCCGCCTCTGCCCTGCCCCCCAGCTCTTAGCTCTCCCCTGGGTTTCCTTCCGATCACTGTCAGTGGCAGGGGGCTTCTTCCTGCTTTCCTTTCGCCTCCCTGCATTGTGCCTACATATGCAAATTAACCGCCATCTTGTTGGCAGTTAACTGCCAATCTTAGTTGGCAGTTAATTTGCATATAGCCCTGATTAGCCAATGAAAAGGGTAGCGTCATATGCCAATTACCATTTTTCTCTTTTATTAGAGTAGATTAGTGTAGATACCTATATACATCTATATGTAACTTACTTAATGCTCACATTATCCTTATAATGGGAGTACTACATTTATGTCTACCTTATATGTAAAGAAACTAACCCAAATCATAAAGTCCAGGGTTGAAACCAGAATTAATAACTAGGAACTACCCATCCCACATAACATTCTCATAGCCTTCTTTCTCTACATTTCATAAATTATTATGCTTTCTTCAATATTAAAATAATTAGTTAAACTAAATACTGTAGAACATTGTGCAGTATATGCTAAAATTTTATGTATTTGAACACTATTATGTAACTTTGGTCAACTATATACCTTTGAGAGCCTTCGGTCGGGCTGGGTTTTTATATATTAGAATATATATACAGTGTGCAGCTGAGGCTTAACCAGAGAAACAGTTACCTGTTTCTGTTCTCTCTCTCATTCAAACCAAGCTTTTGATTGTCACTACAGGAGGAAGGGCCAAACACTTCTAGCAGAGAAAATAGACAATGAGTCTTAGATATTTAGCAGTAAGACAATTAGTATTAGTTTCTGCAGTTACCTAGTCAGTTTACTCATGTTATTTGTATAACTTGGCTGTATTCTGGGTTATCAATAGCTCATCACTGTGAAGCCACTATAATGGCTGATTATTACTTATTAAAGACATTCCCAGTTTAATATTTCTGTTATCCCTGGGCTTTTCCGATATTTCATGAGAACTCTGCTTTCTAGAATATCAATATTAGTATCAAATGCTGATGAATCTAGAATCAAAAGACTTTATGGGGGAAAACAAGTATTCAAAGATCTGATTAGTTTTGAGACACAAAATATCCCAAAGAAAAAGAAAGAAATGCAAAATGTGAACTCTCATGGTCACATTCCTAAAGCAATTTTTTGTTGGTCATTCTCAAGGTATTTAATTTCCTTGGAGGTATAGTCCTTGAACATTTTACAGACTCAACACAAGACCTTCAAGTTTTCTGGGGTTTTGAAATTTCTTTCATAGCTTCTTCCATCAAAAGTATACCTTGTGGCTTACTACAAAAATGTTTTCAGCGGTGTTGGACTCAACAGCGCAGATACTTTTCCAGAATTCCAAGCAATGGACTCTCCCGTCTGTGCTATCTTACTGTAGTAAAATATAAACCATCTTTTTCTTACCACTAACAAATCACCTTATGGTGTCAGAACTGTGTTTAGTAACAAAATGCCAGTTGGAACTGAGGCACCAACTGGTACCTAACAGATCGAACAAAATGCCATTTGTAGAATGGAATCACAGAGTTTGACAAAGAAACCTGTGCTATGACCACACAATGTCAGGATACTGAGAATAATCTGACACGTTTTAGATTTTCACTGATCTTAAACCTCTTGATAAATATTTTTCATCTTAAAGAGATTTTTTATTTACATGTATGCTTATCTGTCAGTGTTTATAATTGAACAACTTGTACAAAGTGACTAGAGTTACCCTGAATGCCATTTACATGTCTTATACACTCAACCTTTCCTAGAAATGGATCACACAAGTGCAAAATCATAGCTTTCAACCTTTACTGGATTCTCAATGCAAACCAGCAATTCTTCTACCTGAATGTATCTTTGCTTTTGCTCCCCCCGCCCCGTCCCATTTCCCATGGCAGTGCATTCAACCTTTAACCATTTCCATAGACCATTTTTCTAACAAACTGCACAGACAACTTTGTTCCCCACTTAAACAAATAATAAAAATTAACAGGTAGAAATGGCTTCAAGCCCTCAAAATAAAACCCTTATTTGAATAATATTAAATAACATGGGGTGGGGGGAGTGTATTACCCATGAGAAATGAAGGTTAACATTTAATGACCATCCTCATTCAGCTCTTATAGACAACCCTTTAAAGTCAGTTGCGATTATTTTTCCTATATTTTAAATGAATACACGCCTTCTTAACTTCATTCCTCTCTTCTGTTCATAGTAAATTAGGCTCTCTTCCTCCAAAAAGGGGACAAGTCATTACAACAGAGCTCCAAGTCCCTTTCTTCCTTCCTCCATCAGGCATGTACAGACCTCTGTGCCTTCGACATCTTTCCATTTACCACCTATGGGCCTCTACATTTCCTTCCACCTAACATATGAATGCTCTCTCCACTGACTTTCACAGACAGTCTTCTCCATATTGCCTACGGTTGCTTTCTCTTCTTTTTGCACCTCCTCTTCACATCTCAATCATTCTGGCTCTGTCCACACCTGCCCCCACAACCCTCACTCTTCTCTGAATTTGGCTGACCTCTAAGTGATTTTCAGGACTCCCAATAAGCACAATTAAAATCACCACCTCTGAGAAGTCTTCCATGATTACTATACTCTCTCCATAAATTCTTCTTAAAAATGTGCATATATACCTCTATCACTGAAAATATCTAATTATATTTTAGTTATCTTTTTGTTTACATTCTCCACCACCCAAAAAGCTTCATGAGGCAGGGATGGTGTTTTATTGCTTTCTCTATTCCCATCAACTAATTTGGGATGTGACTCATAATAGACATTAAATAAGTATTGTGAACTGGGTAAAAACAATCATGTTGGAAAGTTGCTTTGCCTGTGGGCCCTTCGCCCATGTGAAATGCAACTGCAGGTGAAAACAGTTTCCAGCACATTGAATCACCCTACCTTAGAGCTTTTATCTTTTATCCTCTCTGCCTGAGGATGTTGTCCAGCTTCTTTGGCCACACACAAACTTAACTAGGAAGTGGGCGTACGTTAGCATCATCTCAACCAATGGAGATGGGCAGTTGTGGATAAATGCTCCAGCTTCCTCACTCTCCATTGGGGTCCTTCCAAGTAATATTCCACAGTGTCTCAGAGGTTCCTTGCAGGATTGAGTCCCCTTTGCCCACATTTATAATCCATTCTTGGAAACACATTCTTGACTGGCTTCTCTGTTTAACCCTTTGGGTGCCAACCGATATCCTAGGAACTATGCTAAAATTGCCAAGGCATTTTTGCTGATTTTACAGCAGTTTAGGAAAAAAATTATGAATAGCAAGTAAATGAAGTTACATATTCAATATCTTCCACAAAATCGTCATCTTCACAGCAAGAATTGACATATTTAGCAATATCATCACTAATAAAAGCAGACTTAGAACTGGACACTGCAGGAGGAGCGCGATAGCGCTCCCCGCACTTTTGGTGAAAGACAGGAGGAGCGAGATCGCGCTCCCCGGCACTCTAGGGGATAAAATCACATGAATAGAGAATAACTCCTCTAGTTAAAATGAAAAAAAAAATTTCTTGAGAAGTCAAAACACTCTTGAGAAATTGAAATGATGCACAATCTGTCTAGAGGAATCATCTTCCTATAATAGGCTGTTGAGGCACTCCTATAATTATAAAAAGCTTTGATGTCACTGTGTACACAGTGTGTGTGAGGATTCTTTACGTTGCTGATTCTCAATTTTAGCACAAATTAGGATCATCTATATAGCTCTTTCAACACAAATTGCTAGGGCTATCCAAATAGTTCCTGAGTTTGAAGGCCTGCCATGGAACCTGAGAATCTGTATTTCTAACAAGTTCCCAGTTGGTGCCCATGTTGCAGATTTCGTGAATCATTTTGAATCCACGCTTTACAAAAAGCCCTGTTCGGGGAGTGAGTGTGATGACTTGGCATTGATTCTGTATTCAACCAACTAATTTAACAAAATCATTCAATGTGTTTTTTTACATAAAATCTATTGGGGTGACATTGGTTTATAAGATTACATAGGTTTCAAGTGTACAATTCTTTGATACATGATCTGTATATTGCACGGTGTGCCCAGCATCAAAGTCAAATCTCTTCTGTCACCATATATTTGACTCCCTTTACCCTGTGCTACTCGTTCCCACCTTCCCTCTGGTAACCACCATACTGTTATCTGTGTCCATGAGTATTTTTTTCATTTGTTTTTCCTATTTGTTTGCTTGTTGCTTGATGTAACATCTGAAAGATTTATGCACCCCTATGCTCATTGCAGCATTATTCATGGAGGGCAAGACAGGAGAGCACCGAAGTGTCCTTCCATTGAACCTGAAATATACTGACCACAGTGCTAGGTGTTGAATCACGTCATTGAACAAGGAAGACATGTTTTTTGTTCTAAGTGATCCTTCAGCCTAGCATTGGATACTTACATGGAATAAGAAACATGTAAGAGAACCTGCCAGTGCACCTATACTGTTCTAGGAGAAATAACTAAGCATATGTACCTTTTCTTAGAAAAAAAGACAAAAGTCTGTTTTAGAAAGAATATTGTGATTTTAAGCCTATTTTTTAAATATAGCTTCTCATTTAAGTAAAATTCTTTATGCAGAATTGTGGTTCATAATTCAAGGGGTGGCCTGGAAATATGTGCCAGGACTTTCCTGGTCCATTTTAATGAATTACATACTGATTTTGAATCTCCATATGTTTCACAGTTGACTTAAATATTTAGCACTGTTTCACAAGGCACTTTCATATTTAGCCCAATTTCACAGTTTACTCAGGTGAGAATGTAAGGTCTCACAAAAGTAAAACAGCAAAGAATTATCTATTAGATAACAATCCTTTGTCTCCCTCAGAACTAGAGATGCACTGATAGCTGCATTTCTGAGGGCCACCAGTTTTCCTCCCTAAGGGAATTTGGAAATAGTCATAAGGTGGTCTCTATAAGATTCAAAAAGCTTCTTTCCAGGATGGCTTGATCACAGCATTAGAAGATTTCAAGATTATTCTAATAGTGCATATTTTTGTGAGAATTAAGGACAAGTACATAGTCGACATAAATAACATTTTCTGATTTGATCGCCACAATTGCTGAAATGGAGTCATATGGTTATCATTTGTTTATTTTGTTTTGTTCCTATTCTTTTGAAGACTCAGTATAACACAGGGTATATCCATATATATGTATGCACACACACACACACACACACGCACACACCATTACTAAGTCATTACTGTCTAATGTATAAGGACTTGCAGTTGTCTAGTGTGCTTGTTCTTGTAGATACATTTCACTATGACTTGCAGTATGATTTACAGTGAAGTCAGCTGAGGATAGTTTTCATATCAACAGGAAACTCTTAAGATCTACTCATACATTGTCTTTTTAGGTACAAAATTGAAAAAAACAAAAAAGTAACACTGACTTGCATCTTACAGTATATGTCAATTCACTGAAGTATTTATCATTCAAGTGTCTAATATTTTAAAACATAGTGTATCCACTAGGGAAAGCCATATTTTCCTTAGGATAGTTTTGATCTGCAATAAGAATTTTATTTTTTAAGTTAAATTAATTTTTGTCATTTATACTTCTTCCACATATACAAATTTACTCAATTTAGTTAAAGGTCCTTCATTTTAATATCTATAATCAGTTGTTCACAATGGAAAAATTACATCTTCTGAGCCACAGAAAATGTTAAGAATGAGTAAGTCACCACATTATAGTCCAGATGCTTCTTAACTATCCCTCAGTTCTAGTTCTTTTCATCACCTGTCACTTAAAATAGGTAGCAAATTATTAGATTTTAACTGCCATCTACTTATTTCAGCCAATACTTCTGTCAAAACATAATGCCAAACCAGTATCTAGAAGGCAAATGCAGAAAAGCAAAGCAAATAAATAATTAGATATATTACAAGGAAGAATAAGTCCCTGATAATGAAGTAGACAGATAGTAGTTTCCAACTAAACCACTGATACAAAGTCACTTGCTATGAACCCATTACCAACTGAAATCTTGGGGTATTTTCCTTCCACTCCCTGGAAACCACCAATTCTGTCACCATTTAAGAGAGCCCAGAAGACAAAGGCCTTGTTAAGACCAGCATGTAAGGGGAAGGCCAGGTTTCTCTTCTATGAAACAGATTTATAAGTGTCCACCATGGCCAAAACTAAGCTGGGCACTGTTAGTCTACAGATGAGATAGTGTTTCTCTCAGTCCACAAGGAGGTTATAATCTTAAAGGACACTAGAGACAAGTAAACAAGTTAAAAAAAAAGTCAGGATGAAATTAGACTCCATGAGGAAGGTTCTCTGGGTTTTCAAAAGAGAACAGTATATCTATACATCCATGAGAAAGTTCTTTGGGCTTCAAATATGCCCATCATGCCCTTTAATTGAACAGGTATAGCATCTGTGCTCCTCAAGAAGTAGGAAATCCCTGACTCTCAGAGGGCCAAGGAAAATCTTCATGAGGTCTGAGGGTGCTAAATGTGTGTGTTCCCCTAAAATTCATATGTTAAATCCTAATGTCCAGTGAAAAGGTATTAGGAGGTGGTCATGTTGGGAGATGATTTGGTGTTGGGTGGAGCCCTCATGAATGGGATTAGTGCCCTTGCAAAAGAGATACCAGAGAGATTCTTTACTCCTACCATGTGAAGAAACAATGAAAAGATGGCCATCTATGAACTAGTAGGCAGGCTCTCACCAGACACACAAATGCTAGTGCTTTGATTTTGAACTTCTTAGCATCCAGAAATTTATATACTTCCATTGAGGTTATGGTAATTTCTTACAGCAGCCGAAACAGATTAAGACAAAGAGAGCCATAAAATGGCAGTGAAATTATTTTTAAATGGATCCTTTTATGTGGTTGATTGCCTCATTTTACTAAAAAGCAAAATTCTAATAAAGTTATGGGTTTCAGCTCCTGTGTAGGTAAATTACTATTCCTATCTTAGAAAGTGTTGGTTGTAAGATTCTAGTCCCAACAAAAAGAACTGAACATTATCACATCACTATTGAGTCTTCAAATGCAGGATGTAATTGGCAGAATATTGGTGTTATAGAGAGATATTGGGAAACCATAAAAAGAATGTTAAATAGTTATGCAAAAATTGATAGAGGATAAGGAGCAATTTCTGGTTGGCATTTTCCAGAACATATTGGAGAGATAAATATTTTTGAAATATAATATACTTAACAGGAACTTTGAATAAATGGAAAGCTGAGATTGATGCCTGTATAGTCACATATTCCTTGGCTCAAATAATTCATATGCCAGGGCAGACTGAAGTTAGACAACAGTTGGGTCCACATAGAGGACAACTAGCCAGATCTGAATATGACAATAAAAACCTAAATAATAATTTTACAGTTATTTTAAAAATAAGATCTTATAAAAATATTTAGTGCTGAGAGATTGATGTTTTATAACTACAATGTGTAAAATTTGATTTGTAAAACATTCATAATTTTATTTAAAGAAACTTTGTTAAAAATTAAATTACATATAACCGTTTGAAAACATTAAGTAGGTTTAGTTACTAGTATATTCAACTAATTAATGTTTCTAAACATAAAGGCCAGAGTAAAAGAATCTCTCTCAATATTCTAGCCATAAGTTAAGAGGAAGATAGCTAGATACTGCATTTAAGATTCTAATGTGCAGGGTGGGAAGAAGCAGATAAGCCCTGTTTCTTATCAGTTGACACTTTAAGAGGCCTGAATTCTTTCTAGCCATGTTTATACCATAAAATAATACCAGTATGTAAAGACTCTGTAAAAACTCTTCAATTCAAACATTTTATTTCTTAAAAGAATAAAAAGCTCCATTTGAAAATCAAATCTATATTCTTTTATCCTAATACTAGAGGCCCAGTGCATACAATTTTTGCACCGGGGCGGGGGGTCTCCTCAGCCCAGCCTGCACCCTCTAGCAGTCCGGGAACCCTTGCACTACCACAGAGGTGGGAGAGGCTACCGCCACCGCTGCTGCGCTCACCAGCCATGAGCCTGGCTCAGGGCTTCTGGCTGAGCAGCACTCCCCCTATGGGAGCAATGCTCTTGCGTTGAGCATCTGCCCCCTGGTGGTCAGTGTGCATCATAACAACCAGTTGTTCCACCATTTGGCCAATTTGCATATTGGCCTTTTATTATATAGGATACTAGAGGCCCAGTGCACAAAAATTTATGCACAGGGGGGTGGTGTCCCTCAGCCCAGCCTGTGCCCTCTCACAGTCTGGGACCCCTCAGGGGATGACCACCTGCTGGTTTAGACCTGCTCCCTGAGGGGATTGGGCCTAAGCTGCAATCAGACATCCCTCTGGCAGCCCAGGAGCTCTCAGGGGATGTCCATTTGCCAGTGGAGAGCAGGCCTAAGCTGCACTCTGACATCCTTAGCGCTGCTGAGGAGGCAGGAGAGGCTCCCACCACCACCGCTGTACTGGCAGCCATCAGCCTGGCTTGTGGCTGAGCAGAGCTCCCCCTGTGGGAGCGCACTGACCACCAGGGGGCAGATCCTGCATTGAGTATCTGCCCCCTGGTGGTCAGTGTGTGTCATAGTGACCAGTCATTCCCAGTCTTTCTGTTGTTAGGGTCAGTTTGCATATTACCCTTTTATTATATAGGATGTGCTCTTTTACCTATAATTTCTTAAATTTCATTTAGCATATATAGTGAAAAATACAGTTAACAATCTTTACTTTAAATTTCTGATACTTGGAGTTATGCCATATCCTTCTCAGAGCTAATAAAATCTCACTAAGATAATTTGCAGATATACATTCTTTAAATTATTTTGCAAATTTTCTGCTTCATCTTAATAAAAATTATCCATATATATTATATACATATTGAAAATTATATTTTAACTTTCTTTTACTTAACCTTACTTTTAACTTACTTTTTGAGAGTTATCCATCTGCCAATTCAAAGAAAAAAATTCAGTCTCAAAATACCCAATGAGAACTGTGATTAAAACAGTAACAAAAAAACAGAAAAAGAATAGGTTAAAGGATGATCTAGCTTATAGCTGTGAAATTGTGTCATTCTGCAAAATAATGTTGTTGTTTTTCCTTTGTCTTAATTGTATTTCTGGAAGTACAGACAACTGGAAAAACTGATCACTTGAGCTTTGAATGTGACTTTAAGAAAGCTAAAAGAAAACATTTTAAACGGAAACTGTTCTTAAGTTCCAAGTAAAGCACATTTGTAGGGTTGAAAGTTGGATACGATTTGTTTGAAATCCAAACTATGATTGAAGTTGTCAATTCTTCACTAAAGTGTCAAGGGCCATTCAATCTGCCAAATTTCTGAATGGATTTGAGACAATAAAACTTGCATATAGAATTTGTTTTTCCTTGAGAGCTGGATTAAGTCATTTTTATTAACTCAATGGCTGTTCTAATTTATAGAAATCAATAGTGGCTTTTGAAGTGTAGTTTAATAAAATATAAAAATCTATATTAAATTTAAAAAATATCAAGCATATGCCTGGCTGGCATGGCTCAGTGGTTGAACATCGACCCATGAATCAAGAGGTCACGGTTCGATTCCAAGTCAGTGTACATGCTGGGGTTGTGGGCTCCATCCCCAGTGTGGGGCATGCAGGAGACTGCTGATCTATGATTCTCTCTCATCATTGATGTTTCTATCTCCCCCTCTCCCTTCCTCTCTGAAATCAATAAAAATAGTTTTAAACAAGCATATAAACAAAACATCTCTGTAAAGACAATAGAATTTATTTTTGTCGTTTTAATAAAATTGAAAGAGAAATGCTAAGCATTTCCCTTTCTTGACATTTAATTTTGGGAGACAAACTATGACATAAATAAAGAGAATTAAACTACTGAGAACTCTAAACTATGTAAGTTTATAATGTAATACAAAGAATAGATACAAAGCCAATTTGACAAGTTTAAACTTTAGTAGTTGTAAATATGCTCATCCAAATAGTGCAACAAAAATCAGCACCAAACCCAGTTGGTATGGCTCAGTGGTGAGTGTTGACCTATGAACCATGAGGTCATAGTTCCTTTCCCAGTCAGTGCACATGCCAGGGTTGTAGATCTATCCCTAGTGGGTGACATGCAGGAGGCAGCTGATCAATGATTCTCTCTTATCATTGATGTTTCTATCTCTCCTTCTCCCTTCCTCTCTGAAATCAATAGAAATATTAAAAAAAAAAAAAGATCAGTACAAGACTGATGTCATTCTCAGAGTCCAAGGAGAAAGACATATCACTGTATGAGGCAATAAATTTGGTCTATTGTAGGCTTTCTATCCATTAATAATTTTCAAAAGCTACTGCTTTTGGGCAGTCAATGATGGAAATATTTACATAGGTTTTAAAAATTGGCAATAAGTGGTAACATTTAAAAATCCAAATACATTTGAAATCTACACATAACCGTAATGCTATGTATGCTCATTATATTTCACTTTTTGTAACTAAATCCAAAGAAAAAATATTTGGAGCAGAGGCAATAAGATCTTAGTCAAAGTTTTTCTTTAAGCTGTCTTAGAGGTATATAAATATATACTTTTTCTCTTTAAGGTATTATCTGTGTATATAAAGAATAAACATATGAGTGATTTTGTGAGGTGAGGTATTAAACAAAAAAGTAAGGTGATTTAGGGAAAGTATGCATATTGAGTGAGGTCAGAGCCTCCCTGGAACCAGGAAGAAATATGTGCATGGTCACATTAATGATAATACCAAAAAAAGATTTACTTATAAATGTGTTAAAACTATATTGTGAGGGAAGAGGAATTTTCTGTGAGATAATATGTATAAGCTAAGTCCTCAACTTTCATATTAGTTTATCAATTGATAATATCAATATCTGAAAAATTAGGGGAAGCAGTATAAACATGTAATTAAAATATTTGAAAAAAATCAGAAGTAACTAAAACAAAACAAAAATTGAAGGTTTCCTCTATAGAAGGGGAAGAGAGCGGGAGGAGTGTAGGAAGCCACGCCTGTTGTTCATTTTCAGTTTTATAAATGCTTTTAAAAATTGAGTACATGAAAAAATTTTTATAGAAATAAAATTTATTTTTAAAAGTTGTTATTTAGTCTTTGACCACATAATTATAAAAAGGAACTGTTCTTTAAAAGAATCTATGTGAAAATAACCAAGCAAAATATTTGCTAAGTAATTTTGGTTAAAATTTGCTCCAAAATTACATTAAAGTGTAATTAACATCTGCGGTATTAAAGCCTGTTATCTTTTCAAAGAACCGTCTTCATTTATGTGTATATTCCAAATATTAAATACATCCTTCATATTATGAAAGTGAAGCATTATCAGCTCCTTTGTTGCTGACATTGTCATATGTCTAAAAAAAATCAATTTGAGTGTCCGTAATCAATTAACACTGTGATATCCCACAGAGAATGTTTATTATTTTCTTGCTGCTTTTATTACTGTTTTGGGAACAATGACATTCCCCACAGTAGATCAAAGATCTCTGGGGAATGACTATTCTATCATAAGAGATCCTTTTGAAATTCACAGCGACAAAATGACAAAAATATTTCTTACCACAGAGAGGGCTTTAATAAGAGAACAAAACAAAGGCACTTTTGAAATTTCTCCTTGAAATCTCCTTCTACCTCTCTATGGGACTTTGATTTAAAATAAATACAGAGGCAGATAAAAATCTACTGAAGTTAATAGGATAGACCGATCAAGTGCATCTTTTCTCAGACATGCTTTACTTATAATAATTATCCGTGGATATTTCCTTAATACTAAGTTGACTCAAAACTGGGTTACTCAAGGCAAAACTGGTTTCTGGCACTGCAACATCTGCAAACATGCCCCTGGGAGACTTGATATTGCTAGGAATTAGTTCGGCTCTAGGGACTTGAGAAATTCATGAAAAGGTTCCTGTGAGATTTTCTTTGAGAAATAATATGGCTAAAGTGAATAAATCCCATTGGCTGTGCAGGAGAGAAACAGAATTATCACTTAGATGAGGAAAGATAATGCATACCCAAAGTTAAAACCAAAAAAGTAGGGACTTGAAACCACCAACTGTACCACTTAAGTGAAGCTTACTGGAGCTGTTCACCACTATCCTTTAATTGTGAACATATGTGTTCTCACGAATAGCCAGAGTGAAGCAAAGCCACTGTGTATCATATATTTGGCTCCTATAATGTGCTGAGCGGATTCTATCATCCTTCCGGAGCTTGCCTTTCTTATTCCTGACTATATTAGGGGCAGAGAGAGAATAGCGGGGACTAGCCCTAGCAGGTTTGGCTCAGTGGATAGAGAATTGGCTTGCTACTGAAGGGTCCCGGCTCAATTCCGGCCAAGGGCACATGCCCAGGTTGTGGGCTCGATCCCCAGTAGGGGGCATGCTGGAGGCAGCTGATCAATGATTCTCTCTCATCATTGATGTTTCTATCTCTCTCTCCTTCTTTCTTCCTCTCTGAAGTCAATTAAGAGGGTCCATGGGAGAGAAATGCATAGATGGGGCTTGGAGATGCCAAAATGCTTATCTTACTTGTACGGAGGATAGAGAAATGCCACAGGAGAATGGGTAGGAAGGCAAACATTCACAGAGGATAAAAAAAGTCACAGGATAATGGGAAGAAAGAAACGTATTTTCACAGAGAATAGAGGAATGTTGCAAGATAAAGGGGAGAGAAGGATGGAGGGGCACTATGAGGGCTTTGGGTTTTGAAACTGATACTATGTAACAAAATAACCAATGGGGAAAGCACAGGGTCCTCAATTAATTTAAGATTCAACTAGAAGGGGTCAGGTTCAAACAAAGAACTGCAGCATGTATAAACCAGCGGGCCGAAAGGGGCGCAGTGGTTCTCAACCTTCCTAATGCCAGGACCCTTTAACACAGTTAGTTCCTCATGTTGTGGTGACCCCCAACCACAAAATTATTTTCGTTGGTACTTCATAATATAACTGTAATTTTGCTACTGTAAACAATATGTAATTATATATGTGTTTTCCAATGGTCTTAGGCGACCCCTGTGAAAGGGTCGTTCAACCCCCAAAGGGGTTGCGACCCACAGGTTGAGAACCGCTGGACTAGAACAAGCCTCCAGCACTATTTGCAGTGCCCCTCTGTGTTCCCAGGTAGGTCATAGACTAGATACCTGTATTATCAAGGAGATTACTTCATCAGTGGATGTAAAGTCCTATTCTTAACTAAGATAGGACTCCACCCTTTCTCCTTAAGTTCCTCATTACTCACAAACTAGGGTGACCAGAATGAAGAAGACAGATCTTTTAATAGTGAGAGTGAACATGGAAATACGGTTGGAGCTGTTTGTACTCTCCCCCAAACTCTGGGTACTGGCCAGTCCAGAGCCCTGGGTACTGGCCAAACTCTCCAAGCCCTCAGCCTAGAGCAGGGGTGGGCAAACTTTTTGACTTGAGGGCCATAAACTGGACCGGAGGGCTGGAACAAAAGCATGGATGGAGTGTTTGTGTGAACTAATATAAATTCAAAGTAAACATCATTACATAAAAGGGTATGGTCTTTTGTTTTATTCTCATTTCAAAGGCCGGATCCGGCCCGCGGGCCGTAGTTTGCCCACGGCTGGCCTAGAGTCACTTCCTTTTAAACTCCTCTAGGAAACTTGATGGGTACTTTAAAAAACATTAGACCATCTTAGGCATTTTAATCCATCTGGAAATGGTGCCTGCTAGAGATTACACTGGTAGGTGCACACAATCCAGATGTCTGGCCTGTTAATGAGCACACACTGACAGGCATCCTCTGTCCTTCACAGGAAAGACCCACTTTCTTAGGCACCACTGGGCTACCTGGTAAGATTTGTGGTTAAATCCAGCAGACACTTAGCGCTCTCCAGAAGGTGATGAGCACATACAGTTGACACTTGAGAGGGGACACTCCTGTCAAGAAAAGGCCACAGAAGATGCCAGACCTCTCTCTGTGATTCCTTCCAGATGGGAAGCACATCACCCACATCCGGAGAGAATGACCACTGAACTGCATTGTTATATGGATCCACAAACACTGAAGACAAAATGCCTGGTTTTCTTTTGTGCGCAGACTTAGCCCCAGTGCAGTCTAGTAGATGGGAAAAACTAGCCCACAGACAGGAGTCTTAATTGTAACACCATTTTACAATTAGATGTTTTTTTATAGAAAAGAAGGAAAGTGGTTGAAAATTCACTATGTCCAGACTTACTTTACCCAAAAGGACAAACCAGATTTCTGTAGGGACATCCAGAAGTCTATGGATTCTTTAGCACTCATGGTCTTTACTCACAGAAAAGTCCTCAATTATTTACTGACTAAACAGGGTGGACTCTATGCCATGATTAATAATTCTTGCTACATCTACATAAGCAAAAAGGTAGGGGACTGAACAATTCAAATCCTCCAACAAGCAGCTTCCCTGTAAGAGTCCATGGGAGAGGAATGCAGAGATGGGGGCTTGGAGATGCCAAAATGGTTATCTTCCTTGTACAGAGGATAGAAAAATGCCACAGGAGAAGTGGGGAGGAAGGCATACATCCACAGAGGATAAAGAAAAGTCACAGGATGATGGGAAGAAGGAAACATATTTTCACAGAGAATAAAGGAATGTTGCAAGATAAATGGGAGAGAACAGGGAGGACACCATGTGAGCTTTGAAACTGATACTATGTAACAAAATAATCAACGAGGTCCTAAATTAATTAAAGGTCCAATTAGAAGGGGTCAGGTTCAAACAAAGAACTGCAGCATATATAAACCAGAGACAAAGGGACACGAGACAGACTTAGAGAGGACATGTTTTTCCTATTCGGGGGCCCCTGCCCAGGGACCCTCTTTGGGCACACCCCTGCCCACATGGAGTTTGTACATGCTTCCAATAAATGTTTACATTTTTATTAAAGAAATCTGTTAGTCCACAAATTTATTCCCCATCTTTGTCAGACAAGAACCCACAAGAAGAAAAATCTGCATCCTGAACTCGAAGTTTCATGTCTACCCAATATGAGCAGCTGGCTTATAGGTAAAGGCAGGGCGGATTTTTGTGGATGACCTGCTGCTCTCCCACACTGCCTGCAGTATTGGAAGAAACATTCATATATGATTCAACCCTGTCCCTGCTTAATAGGCTCTATTAGTGACAGGCAGCATGGACCTTGGTTGTCAGGTTACACTTCACTGTATAAGTCTACAAGTGGTTTCATATGTCTCACATGAGAAGTGGGACAGTGGAAACTATATACTGTTTTAAGTTTTAAATTTCACCCCCATCACTTGTCTGATGAATTTGAACAAAATCTCAGCATCTCTCAGACTATTGTGTCCTGATTTGTACACTAGGAATCAGGACAGCTTCCCTGAGTGGTTACATGGATTCTCTGACATATCTTGTCTACTGCCCTGCTCGGTTCCTGGCACATGATAGTAAGAGACAAATGTGTGGTCCCTTTCCTCTCCTATTAATTCCTGTCTAAATTAGAAAACCCTGGAGGACAGAGAATTGCCTTACTTTACTTTGTATCCAGTTCAGTGTCTGGCAGTAATTAAGTACCTTGGGGGCACTTACTAAGTACTTTTGGAATGAATGCATCAGCTGGGTGCCATGAGGAAGCTCGAATGGGCCCTCTATTGTGTGCTCTCAGCAGCTATAGGGACTCTTTAGATGTATTAGAATAAATCCATCACAAGGGAAGCATTATTGATTGAGGGTCAGCACTACAATTTTTCAGTATTGAGGAAAATATGCCTATGTCTTTAAAAGGGGGCCATACAATCATTATCTTTGACCTCCTGCTATATTGTTCAGGATTATGTTCAATTTATAAACTCTACAGAAACAGATCCAAGGGAAAAACGAAACTGTAACTGAAATGTACAGATGTTTTTGCAAGGTTAGAGATTCTCTTTTATTAATTCCTCCCAAATGGAGCACCCCCTTACCCAGTTTTCTTTTTGGTAATTTGAATATTTGTGGAAATTGAGATACTGTTTATGTATGTGTGTGTCTATATATCAGGGAACTGACTTTCAGAAATTCATGGTTCTTTAGAGAAGGCACCAAGATCACCTTAATTTTTCATTTCTCATTTGGGTTTAATTCTGCTCAGTTGATGAGTGGAAGGAGCTGTGAAATGTAGGCACTTCAGAGGGCTGCAGAAGAATTACCCAGAGGGCTTAGCAGACATAAGTTGTGAAGCTCCACCCCCAGAGTCTCTGGCTCTGTGAGCTGAGGTGGGCTCTGAGTATTTGCATTTTTAACACTTTCCCAGGTGCTGCTGCTGCTGCTGATTGAGGGACCGTGTCCTGAGAACCAATGTAAAAAAAGATAAAAAAAAAATATAGAGATAAAACCTTCTTCTCTAGAGACGGTTAGAGTTCATATTACATGTTGGCAACAATTTGAAAGTGTGAAACTATTTATAAGGATGGTGATGTCTAGGAGGAGAAACTTGAAGTTTCTGATAATTCAAATATTTAAATATCCAGAATACTCAGACTAGACTGAAGAGAGACTCCTCCTGCCACATTTGAAAAACTGTTTTGACTTCTGAGGATGTAGCGTTCATTTCGAACTCCTGTCTCTACATAAGTGAACTGCAGAGAAAGTTAAATTTAAAAATAATTAATAGTTGCCTAGATGACTATTTTTCATTGCCTTCTTCTAATTTGATCAGTTATACATTAGAATTGATAATGCAGTCTATTTTAAGGATAACAGAATAGTCTGCCTAAGGAAGAATCTTTTCATATGTAACAAATGACACATTTAGAGTTTTAAATTAGGTTTTTAAAAGTTCTTGAGGTGTGCTTTACAGGGACAACATCACAAGATATTTGCAGAAAAAAAGCTGTTAGAATTAGTTCAGTTAAAATATAGATTTTACAATGTAAGAGAAACCTAACTAAACCTACATGAGGTGGTTTAATGAATCCCTGTGAAAGGAGTTTAGAGATAAGAGCGGCAGGCAGGGAGCAGGGGGGTCCATGGAAGAGGAATGCCTATGTGATGGGCAGAGGCAGCGCCAAGCCACCAAATTGTTTATCTTACCTACAGAGAGGATGAAGGAATGTTACAAGATAAGGAGAAGAAGGAGAGGGGGGCACCTGGTAAGCTTTGAGACCTGGAAACTGACACCACATAAGGGAAAAGGAGGAAAGTGACCAATTGGGAAAGCACGGGGGCCATAAAATAAGGAAGGGTCCAATTAGAAAGTGTCACGAAGAGACAAAGAGCTACAAGCCTTTATAAACCCCTAGACAAAGAGACTCACAGGACTTTAGAGAGAGAGCAAGGTTTTCTCCACGTAGGGATCCCTCCCCAGTTTCCAATAAACTTCCACATTTTTGCCTAAAATCTCTTAGACCGCAAATTTTATTCTTCCAACCTCATAGGACCAGGACCCACAAAGAGAGTCTGCACCTGCTGTTCCGCATATCATCTATTTTTTAAAGAATATAGTTTAGGTATTAGATATCTTAAATCTTGAAACCATTCAAGCTCACTTTGAACTTGAATGGAAATTGATTTAAATTCTAAAATGACAGACCATTAAACCCTATTTAGCTAAGCTTACTTCTTTTTTAAATTTTATTTTTCATTATAGTTTACATTCAATATTATTTTGTATTAGTTTCAGGTGTATAACATAGTGGTTAGACAATCATATACCTAACAAATTATCTAGGCTTGCTTTCTTGATGAACTATTATTTTTTATTAATACACACAAACCTTGTTTTATTTCACTCTACTTTATTGCAATTTACAAGTGTTGCGGGTTTTTTTTTCAAATTGAAGGAAGGGCCCTTCACCAGCAAAAATAATAACTTGCATAATTGCAATACTCTCTTTATTATGGTGGTCTGGAACCAAACCCACAATACCCCCGAGGTATGTCTGTATTATTAATAATTATACTCTTTCATATGCTTTTTGTTAACATGAACGAGGGTTTCTTAAAATATATTAACAAATCAATTCATTAGTTCGCCAGATGGTCATCGAGCACCTTTATGTCTACAGGCACTGTTCTAGGTATATCACATACAACAAAGGTTCAGACAAATCTGAACCTGGCTCATTAGTTTTTTGTTGCTGGCCTAACAAATCACAGATTTAGTGGCATGAGCAGCTAAAATTTTACAATTCTGTCAGAAATCCAACACACTTCTCACAAGAAGTTGGTAGGGTGCTAATGAGGATCCGTTTCTTTCTCCTTCAGATTATTGATAAATTTCATTTCCTTGTGGTTTTAGGACCGAGTCCCATTGCTTGGCTGGCTGTCACCTGACTGTGTTCCCAGCTTCTTCAAACTGACTACACGCCTTGGCCTGTGACTTCCTTCTGTTTTCCGTGAGAATGGCTAAATGATTTTCCTGCGTTCAAACTCTCTTTTTCTGCCTCGTCTCTCTGACCTAGCCAGGAACGTTTCTCTGATTTTAAGGCCTGGAATGATTAGCATGGGCCCACCCAGACCATCCAGGATCATTTCCCTGTCTCAATGTCTGTCTCCTTAATCACATCTGCAAAGTCTGTCTTGCCATGGAAGGTAACATAGTCACAAGGTTAGGAGGTTACATCTTGGTGAAGATAGAAGGCATGATACTGCTTACCATACCTGATAAAGCTTATATTCTGGTGGCCAAGTTAGATAATAAAAAAAAAAAAATACAAAATTTTAAGTAATGGGAAGAGAGGTTGAATCATCTGGATTTCAGGTAGGTTTTGGATGGCAATGGTTTTAATTAAAGAATTCATAAACATACTTTTATTTTTTACATATATTTTTATTGATTGCGGAGGGGAAGGGAGAGGGAGAGAGAGATAAAAACATCAATGATAAGAGAGAATCATTAATTGGCTGCCTCCTGTATGCCACCTACTGGGGATTTGAGCCCGCAACCCAAGCATGTGCCCTGACAGGGAATTAAAACATGACCTCCTGGTTCATAGGTTGACACTCAATCTCTGAGCCACACCAGCCGGGCAATAAACACACTTTTATACAGAGATGGGAATAGGGTTAAGGACACTAACAGAGGATGATAAAGTGCCCACAGATCAGCAACAACAGGAAGCTGTAGCTAGCCTAAGCCTGACAGGCAAGCAAAGAGTACTGTGTTACTAGAAGAAAACAAAAAGTGGGGCTGTAGGAAAAGCACCAGCATACAGAAGCTGTGGCCTTAAGAGGAGGCTGCCACTGCTAGAACAGACTCAACACAAAAAGGAAGCAGGGAATAGTGAGTAACCGGATGGATCTGTTTTTTACTTTCTGACCTCCTGCCAGTGCTCCATTGCCAATCCCACCCAGTAGCCATGGGGCAATGAGATCTGGAGAGGGCAGTCCACTGAGGTCAGCCTGGAGAGGCACAGAGCTGGCAGAAGAGATCAGAGTATGGATGTGGGGGAGGGGGAACAAAGAAAATTACTAGCACAGAAGTGCTCGAAGGAAGGAAGGAAGGAAGGAAGGAAGGAAGGAAGGAAGGAAGGAAGGAAGGATAAAGGTTAGGAAGAAGTTGATGTGTTAGATCAGTGATGGCGAACCTATGACACCCGTGTCAGAGGTGACACGCGAACTCATTTTTTTGGTTGATTTTTCTTTGTTAAATGGCATTTAAATATATAAAATAAATATCAAAAATATGTCTTTGTTTTACTATGGTTGCAAATATCAAAAAATTTCTATATGTGACACAGCACCAGAGTTAAGTTAGGGTTTTTCAAAATGCTGACATGCCAAGCTCAAAAGGTTCGCTATCACTATGTTAGATAAAATAGTTAAGGAAAGACTCTCTTAGGAGGCAACAGTTGAAAAAAGTGAAGAAGTGAGCCATGCAGATGCTCCAAGGAGAAAGCATGTCACATGCAAAGGTCATGGGCTTGCTTTCATTCAGTAATAGAGAAGAGGCCTGGGTAATGGAAGTAGAGTGAATAAAAGGGCCAAGAGGAAGTGAGGAGAAGTTGAAGTCACATCATGTAAAGATGTTGAAAATGTTACTCTCAATGTAATGAACAACCATTGGATTGTTTTAAACAAGAGAGAGAAATGGTAAAATATATTTTTAAAATGCCACTCTGTGTCTGAAGAATTAAATGGAGGGGACAAGAGTAAAAGTGGGAATAACATTTAGGAGACTATTGAAAGAGTCTGGGAAAAGACTACTGCAGTTTAGACTAAGGTGGTAACAGGGAGTATTATAAACAGTGGAGATAATCAGGACATATTTGATGATTAAAAAATTAAACTTGTTGATGGATTTGATGTGACAGTGTGAGAGCAACAGGAGCAAACAAACAAACAAACAAAAAAAACAACCAAAAAAAGCAAAACTGCTCTTAGGGCTGTGGCTTGAGTAACTGCGTGAATGATGATTATGGTGTATTTATACCTTTTCTCTCCCTTTAAATCAGTTTAATTGATTCTCAGCAGGGAAGTGAGTTCGAATAGCACTTAGTCAACCACTTGTAATGTAAACTTCTGATTTTTTTTAATATGCTAGGCTTGAAGGTCCTTGAAATTTCATTGAGAAATACTGTGAGAGTCAGTGGCTCTCCAAGGTCCTAGGTCATTTCAGTTCCCTCATAATTGTGTGGACCTGTTTATTTCTATTACTTACAATGTGGTACTTTAGTTATTACTAATTCCTCTAAGTTTTGAATTCCTAGTTTATTAATTAGACATCATAATAGTTCTTGCCATTTGGGTCTGTTATGAAGATTAAATGAGATAATATATACAAAGTATTTAGCACAGTGCCTGTCTTATTATAAGCACTTAATGAAACTAAATTATTATATTTATTTCATGTATTAGAGTTCTGTAAATGATTTCTTTGAGATAAATAATTCAGTCAAAGGCACTTAAATACACTGGATACCATTAGTCTGCAATCATCCAAATGATTTCCAAAAGCCATACTCTTCTTTACTGTCCAAGACTTTGAGGAAAACACAAAACATGAAGAAGGAAAGTGACATTTTTAGAATTCATTATTTTTTATCTTCCACGTTACAGTCTCCAAATAAAATTGTTATTACTGGCCTTTGTAGAAAAGATATAGTTACTATGAAGAAGGAAAGTAATTATAGCTTTAACTTCCATCTACACTGTCTTCAATTGCTGTGCTGTCCAACAGTGTCTGTGAATTAGATATCAAATTGATTTATGCTGGAAAAAAGAGTGCTACAAACCCAATAACTTAAAATTGAACAAAAGATTGGTTTCCTCTTTACTCTTTGCCTCAATATGATCCCATCTCAGACCCAGCTCTTCCCAAGCCCTTGTTCAAATGCTAAATTTTACTAACCCCCTCAGTCCACTCTTTCATGGAATTCCTCCCCTCCACTCAGTTACATATATCTGAAGAGCAAAGCTATTGACGTAGGTTCAGATAAGGAGCCAGCGATGTTCAGTCCTTTTTGAATAATAAGTAGAATATTTGTTACTCTGGATTATGCCGCAGAGCCACTTTCTAGATATAAGAACTCAGAAATAAAAAAATTATGTAATGACCCTAGGCAGGTAGTATATACCAGTTAGTACCATAAACAAATTTTAAAAAAAAAAATCTTTCTTAAAATAATCTCTCCCCCGCCCCTTTCTCCCTCTTATCACAAATGGAAGTTAAACTAATTTTTTACCTTGAAAATTTTTAAAAGAAAAATTTTTAAGTATTAAGTAGAAAAAACACTAGAGAATGTTCAGTAATATGAGGACCTAAACTGTCCACTGAACATGGTGATGCTAAGAGGCCTGGGGCGGGGAGCAGGGCCACAGTACAGGGGGCTGAATGGGCAGTGACAAAGAAGATATAGTAGCCTTCTCTTTAAGGATGATTAGCAAGGAGGGAGCTACGACAGAAGATTTAGAAAGCATAGGTTTAAGGAAGGGTTATTTGTTAATTTGTTTATAGTTTTATTTTTCAAGATGACCAAAACCTGAGTATTGATATAGACTGAAAGGAGCTGAGAGTGGAAAGTTAAAGGACTCAGTTTTAAAAATGAAGAGGAAGAGTACACTTTATATTTTGTGGTTTCTTCTATAGAATATTTTGGCAAAAAAAACCCACATAACTAAATAGTGATTTTTTATCTAAAGAATAGAGAGACTTAAAAGGAATCCTTTTGGTTTTAGAAGTAAAGTCAAAAGAGTGTACTGAATAAGAATGGATGGCCATTGTTAAATTATGTCAGAATAAAACATTTGGAAATTTTAAATAATTAAAAATATTTTTCCTAAAAGTCTAGTATTTTTATATAAATACTTTAAGAATAAATGACTTCGATGGCAGTCATTTGCAAAAAATTAACAAATCACTACAAATAGATGGATATTCAAAGTGTTAGCAGTTGTTAAACCACTAGTTAATTGTTGTTTAGAAAAAAAGCCCCTTTTTAAATAAAAGACCAAGAACCATTTTATATGGATAATGTTTTAAAACTTTAAAAGAACAATAATTTGCCCAGCAGGTTTGGCTCAGTGGATAGAGTGTTGACTCATGGATTGAAGGGTCCTGGGTTCAATTCTGGGCAAGGGCAGGTATCTCAGTTCTGGGAGGCCATCAACCCATGTATCTCTCTCACATCCATGTTCCTCTCTGTCTCTCCTCCTCCCTTCCACTCTCTCTAAAAATATTCTAGGGTGAGGATTTAAAAAAAAGAAGAAGAAGAAAAGAAATTTGACTACCTAGTTTAACTTGACAGATTTTTTTGAGCCTGCTGGCTGTGGTGACATGCGCTTTAGAATTAATTTTTCCTTCATGTTACTTATATGCTGAATCCACAGTATGTAATGAATGCTTTCCTGTTACTGTTTAGTTTAGAGTCTTGTTTCTGAACTACTGTGAAAAACTTGATTATGACAAAATGGAGAATGGCTTTGCCCTAGACTAGAGTCTGATAAATGTGGGTTTAACTCTCGATATCTTCACTCTATGACCTTCAGCAATGACTCTAAGCCTCAGTTTCTTCACACGAAAAATGAAGGTAATAAGAAAATGTCTCTCAGAGATGGTTATGAGGATCAAAGGATTACTCTACCACATGAAAAGGATGAAAAGCCAACCTCAGGCCTGTTAGGTCAGAGAGAGCCCAGGATCAGATACACGTAGACATGTGACAAGATAATGGACTTCCCCTGGAATTTCTCACAGATCAAGGTGCCAGAAACAGATACCAGCTTCTTCTCCCTTAATCCACATACCGCCCCCCCGCCCCGCCCATCCCCTGCAGCAGAGAATTCCTCAGCTCATGTCTCCGCCCCTCACCCAACCGCAGTATAAAAAAAGCGCCCCCCTCCCTGTTGGCATGAATCCACATGCCTATCTTTTGGGGTACGTGGGTCTCCCGGGGACGCAGAAATAAACCTTTTCCTTTCCTTTCTTTTCTCATTCACTGGAGTCTATTTCTTGCGCCGCCTCCTGAGCCACCTAACCTAACAAGGCCCACCTTAGGTATTCACACACAAACGAGTTATTTTCAACTCAGAGATAACAAGCATACAGGTAAAATTAGAAGGCAGTGGGGGATTCTGGGTTAGATTGTGCTTCTGCCAAGAGCGTCTACAAACAACAATAAAGAAGGGACAATAATATTTAAAATATATTACTGTCCTTGAAATTCTAAACACAATGCTCAGCAAAACTCTGAATTTCTCTACAAAAAAATTACCAAGAGAATATTAGTGACTTTGTTAGATATATTATGGTAATACCCTTAATGTACTACAAGCTTTAATGGACGTGCTGCCCTAATTCCTGCCTCTACATGTGTATATTGCTAGAGAGAACAAACACCACTTCTCAGTAGAACTACTGAAAATATGAGATAGCTTTTAAATGTATCTTTTATGTTTTATTTTTATTTAATAAGCCTTCTTTTACTGGTGAGTCAGAATAAAGTAGCATTCCTCAAAAAAAAAAAAAAAGGAAGGCAATTCTTTAGTTATGTTTTGGGACATTGTTTTACTTTAGATTTAGCACATAAAATGAGCTGAGCAAATAGAGATTTGTGAGAGAAAATCCTTTATCACTACCAACTCCTAATTATCCAATTTTCAGCTTATTTAGAAAATATTTCTTTCAAGTTAACTGACAGTGTTTAGATTATTCTCTTTAATTAAGGTTGTGGTTATCAATTTTCCTTATTGGCATCACATATTCTACTTAAATACTCATTTTCTTATTGGTCATTGATTATTTAATAAGTAATTACAGCTTATTTCTATGAAACTCATTATTATAGCTGCTATTCATGCTTATGTTGCAAGTACCTAAGAAGACATATGAAAGCCAAATCCATAGTTCAAGATTTCTGTGTCCTGTCTGAGAAAGAGATCCACTTCTAATACAGATGTGTCTACCTAAAAGTTATTTCCCCTCCCATAGTGCTTTGCAGGATTAGAGAATGTGCTGGGGCACCTTCCCACTTTCTGGCAAGTGAAACTGTACAGAATGCTAATGTTTGAACTAAACTGTTACTTAAAACATATTCCTAAAAACATATAAAAAGTGACTTCAAAGACAGTTAAAATAATTAGTGACAGCTACAATTTCAAGTATCTAGTCTACTTGTTCTGGGAATTTTATTAATAAAAATTGATCTTCAAGGAGTAAACATGTTTTGCCTTATAATATAAATCCCTTGACCAAAATTTTGGATTTGAGTGTATAGGTCTTTGACAAAACAAACAAAAAAACAAACAAAAAACCCATAGGGCTTTTAAAATATAGTTCAATATTTTTTTCTTAAACCCTAGTAAGGTCCACATGAAAAGATGTTCAACATCATTAGCCATTAGGAAAGTGCAAATTAAAACCTATCAGAATGTCTAAATATAAAATAGTGATAACAGCTAATGCTAACGAGGAAGTGGAGAAATAGATGACTCATGTGTTGCTGATGAGAATGTACAATTGTACAGCCATGCCAGAGAAAGTTCAGGCAGTCTCTTATAAAACTAAACATGCATTTACCATATGGGGATAACCACAGAGTAATGAAAATTCATGTCACACAAAAACCTGTACATGAATGTTAACAGCAGCTTTATTCACAATAGCCCCAAATGGAAGCAACCCAGAGGCCCTGGGTTAAACAAACTTGATAAGTAAACTGATATATTCATATCATGAGTATTAGCTCAAGCTGCCGTAACAAAATACCATAACAAAATACCATGGATGGCTTAAACAATGGAAATGTATAATCGTAGAATTCTGGAGGATGAATGTCTGAGATCAAAGTGCCAGCATGATTATGTTCTGGTGAGAGCTGTCTTCCTGGCTGGCTTCTCACTGTGTTTTCACATGGTAGAAAGAGAAATAGAAAAATACCTCTCCTCTCTCCTCCTCCTCCCCCCTCCTCTCCCCTCTCCCTACTCCTGTCCTTCCCCTCTTCCTCCCCCTCCCCTTCCTCCTCCTCTTCCTCCTCCTCCTCCTCTTCTCTCTTTCTCTTTAAGGCCAGTCTTATTAAGTTAGGGTGCACCCTAATGACCCAAGTTAACCTTAATTATCTTCTAAAGATCTTATTTCCAAATACAGTCACATTGGAAATTAGAGATTATGAATTTGGAAGGTGACAAATGCAGTTCATAGCACCATGGATTCTACTTGGTCACAGAACAATGTTGATGGATCTTTAGAGAATTATGCTGAGTAAAGAAGAAAGCTAACCTCAAGAGATTACACCTGATATCATTCCATTTATATGACATTCTTGAAATGACAAAATTAAAGAGATGGAGAACAAATTAGTAGCTTCCAGGAATTAGGGTGGTGTGCAGGAGGGATGGGTCTAGCTCTAAGGGTGGCATAATATAACTATTTCTCTCTTGACTATCATGGTGGTCACTTAAATCTATACATATGATAAAATAGCACTGAACTGAATATAGATACTGCCCTCCTCTGCCGGGCAGATCTCCCCCCAACAGCCCTCCCCTGCCAGCCTGATCGCCCCTAACTACCCTCCCCTGCTGGCCAATTTGGTTCTGATTGGTTGGTATCTATGCCAGTCACCATCAAAAGCTCTGCCTCCTAGACAGCCATTGGTCACAGTTCACACACAAATGAGTATGTATAAAACAGGTAAAGTATGAATAAGGCTGATGGATTGTATTCATATCAATTTTCTAGATGTAATACTATTGTTATGCAAGATATTATTTAGGAAAATTTGGATGAAAGGGTATGATGGATTACCCTGTATTATTTCTTACAATCCTAATGTATAAAAACCCAGTGTCAGTAACGACTGACTAAAGGCTCTACTGAACACCGGCAGTCCTGCAGTCAGTGCAGGGTTGCCGTGGCGACCCAGCACTGACTACAGAGGTGGCTGAGGATCAGACCCAGAGAGAGGCCCAGAGAGAGAGGCAGGGTCTGATCTGCAGCCTGCATGGCAGCTGTTAATCACCTGTTGCCTCTCTCTTTCTCTCTGGGCTTCACCAGCAGCCCAGCCTCTCACTCTCTTTTTCTCTGGGCCTCTGCCAGGGTTGCTAATCAGCCTCACCTCTCTGATCAGGCCCAGAGATAGGCCCAGAGTTGCTGACTGGCATAGAAACTGACCAATCAGAACCAAATCTGGGTGAACTGTGACCAATGGCTGCCTAGGAGGTGGAGCTTTTGATGCTGACTGGCATAGATACCAACCAATCAGAACCAAATTGGCCAGCAGGGGAGGGTAGTTAGGGGTGAGATCAGGCTGGCAAGGGGAAGGCTATTGGGGGTGAGATCTGACTGGCAGGGGAGGGCAGTTAGGGGTGATCAGGCAGGGAGGCAAGTGAGCAGTTAGGAGCTAGCAGTCCCAAATTGTGAGAGGGATGTCTGACTGCCAGTTTAGGCCCCATCCCTGTGGGGTCCCTGATTAGAGAGGGTGCAGGCTGGGCTTAGGGAACACCCCCTCCATGCATAAATTTCATGCACCAGGCCACTAGTTATATATAAATACACAATTATCTCAAAATGAAATTTTTATTCAAAAAAAATTTAAATAAACATGTTAGCTCTATATTTTATCATCAATCTCAAATTTCTCAAAGTTTAAAATCTATAGTAAGTATAGGCTCTGCCTTTTTTGATAGCAATTTTTTCCTTCTTTCCTTCCTTTGTTCCTTTTCTTTTCCTTTTTCCTTTCCTTCCTTCCTTGGGTTGGGGTCAAGAGGAGAAGAAAAATATAGATAAAATGAGCTGAAAAATTAAATTTCAGCTTCTAGTTTCTTAGGAGGAAAACATTAATAAAATATAGTTCCAATATGCTCTATAATAAATTCTCAGGTTTGGGCACATAATAGGTGTTTAATCTAAAAAAATTAAATTTATTTATTAAATTGATTGAGGTGACCTTGGTCAACATAAGCATATAGGTTTCAGGTGGGGGTTTCTATGTTACACGATCTTATATTGCACCATATGCCTACCACCCAAAGTCAAATCTCCTCCCATCAACTTATATTAGGATCCCCTTCTCTCCCCACCCGCTTCCCTCTGGCAACCACCACACTGCTGTTTGTGTTCATGAGTTTCAGTTTTATATCCACATATG
>NW_006289714.1:1730653-1749276 GCF_000327345.1 Myotis davidii
CAGGATATACCCAGGAGAGGAATTGCTAGGTCATATGGTAGGTCTATTCTTAATTTTTTGAAGAATCGCCAGACTGCTTTCCATAGTGATTGTACTAGTAATCTACATTCCCACCAGCAATAAATGAGGGTTCCTTTTTTTCCCACATTGATTGAGGTGACCTTGGTCAACATAAGCATATAGGTTTCAGGTGGGGGTTTCTATGTTACACGATCTTATATTGCACCATATGCCTACCACCCAAAGTCAAATCTCCTCCCATCAACTTATATTAGGATCCCCTTCTCTCCCCACCCGCTTCCCTCTGGCAACCACCACACTGCTGTTTGTGTTCATGAGTTTCAGTTTTATATCCCACATATGAGTGAAATCATATGGTTCTTAGCTTTTTCTGTCTGACTTATTTCACTTAGCAAAATATTCTCAAAGTCCATCCATGTTGTTATAAATGACACTATTTCATCCTTTCTTATGACTGAGTAGTAGTCCATTTTGTATATATATATACCAGATGGTCTTTATCCAGTCCTCTATGGAAGGATACTTTGGTTATTTCCATGTCTTCGCCACCATAAATAACCCTGCAATGAACATAGGAATGCATATATCTTTATGAATACATGATTTAAAGTTTTTTACCCAGGATATATACCCAGGAGAGGAATTGCTAGGTCATATGGTAGGTCTATTCTTAATTTTTTGAAGAATCGCCAGACTGCTTTCCATAGTGATTGTACTAGTAATCTACATTCCCACCAGCAGTAAATGAGGGTTCCTTTTTTTCCCACAACCTCTTCAACACTTGTTATTGCTTGTCTTATTGATAATGACTTCTCTAACAGGTATAAGGTGGTATCTCATTGTAGTTTTGATTTGCATTTCTCTAATTGCCAGTGAAGTTGAACATCTTTTCATATATCTATTGACTGTTCATATGTCTTCTTGGGAGAGACATATTTTCTGGTCCTCTGCCCACTTTTTAATTGGGTTGAGTAGGTGCTTTAAAAAGAGAATAAAAGAAAAAGATAATTTTCACTGTAATATAAATTGAAAAGCCTATCCTGAATCTGACCTTGAAATTTGATAAAGGAAATCTACTGGATTAATTTTATAAGAAGTTTGTTAAATACATAAAAATATTAATAGCTCTAAACAACATATATATATATATATATATATATATAGAAGAATGCTGTAAACAACTTGATCACGCCCCTCTTTGCCTCGTGGCATCTGCTATAACATAAAGACATGGCTTGTGGGAGCTGTCGTTGTCTCCTCATCAGGGAGGCAGCATCCCACCAAGACCCAGCTATTATTCTCTTGTCTGTCTTTCCTTAATCTTTTCACCCCACCCCCACCACCACCACTCGGGATCACCCTTGGTCGTGTTGGTGTGGCACAGACCACTGAATGGACTACCGAAGGAATAGGCTGAGTCGGGTGACAAGGCCGATAGGGGGGTTAGTGAGGGATGACGAAATGACTGAACACCAGGCTGTGTGGGGCAGCCAGGCCGGCAGGGGGGAAGTGAGGGACGACCAAATGACTGAACACCAGGCTGTGTGGGGTGACCAGGCCAGCTGGGGGGGGGGCGTTGGGGGTGACCAGGAAGGCAGGCAGAGGGGGTTAGGGGTGATCAGGCTGGCAGGGGAGGCTAGTAGGGGCGATCAGGGAGGCAGGCAGGTGAGCAGTTAGGAGCCAGCGGTCCCGGATTGTGAGAGGGATGTCTGACTGCCGGGTTAGACCCGATTTCTCGAGGTGTCCCAGATTGGAGAGGGTGCAGGCAGGGCTGAGGGCTGCCCCCCCGCTGTGCACGAATTTCATGCACTGGGCCTCTAGTACATATATAAGAAAACTATGCCTTGATTACTTGGGATATACAAGTTTCCTTACAACTCTTTGATAGTGACATTGATTTAAAAATGAAACCTGTTCTTAATAACAAATAATATTTCCTGCATGAAATATGCCTCATGTCTAATTAATGATGTTTTCCTAAGACAGAAACATTTGGCAGAGTAATTGTGCATCAATGAACTGAAAAAAATTATGAACATAAGACAACATGTTTTTAAAGATATAATTCAAATTTTCAATCTAATTCTCAGGTAACTTTATTTTTCCTTAACTTTAACAGTTCAAATCAATTCTCCTGAGACTCATTTGGTTCTGGTGCAATTAAAGTTTTGCCTTTATCTTAACTTAGATTCTTCAAAGTGGCAGTCTGCTTTCAGCAATACAGCTACAAATCTTTTTTAAAATTTGTTTTGGAATCAATCCATTCACCGGTATGCAAGTCCATTTGTGTAATAGATTATTAGATATAATAATCCAGAAATAACACTCATTCTTTTCATCATAAATGATGGTAAATGTCCCCAATGTGACAACTTCACCCTGTCCAAACCAGAATGACAACAGAGTATTAGCCATTAAACAGACCCTTTGAATACCCTGTAATTTTAAAACATGGCAGTTGCAAATTAAACTTTAGGAGACTGCAAGTTGAAAATCTCTTATGGTATATGATTTCAAACTTCTAAAGTTAAGAGGAAAGATATTGACCTGAGGTCATAAAGAGTCATCATGGTTCAATTTGGCCCAAATTTGTATAATGGTGCCATTAAATAGCTAGACAAGGTATATGACCTTAAATAGTCTGCTGGGAGGTAAGTCACTAGAATATAATTATATGAGAATCCAGTACTTTTCCAATTAACAAGTCAGTTTCCGAACTATATGAAATGAGATAATTTGGAATCTCTTCACTAACACACCTCAGGTCATGTGAAGCTGTGGCTATGTGACCACTGAATGAGCTCTGAACTCAACTGTGCAGAACTTAAATCCAATTCCTTTTCTATCACTAATTATTTCTATAACCCCAAGCAAGTCACCACGTACTGGGCATGGCTTCTTTTATTTTGGAAATAGGTAACAATACATGCTTATATGATAGATACTAATTACTTTCTCCTTCCCTGACATTCCCTTCATTATATACCTGCTCTTCCCATAGCCCCTCACTTCACAGGCCTTAGCTGATTGGATCTGAGGTGGACAATATAATCTTTCAACAAATATTTACCAAGCAGTATTTAGAGACAAAAATGACATAAATCCACATGTCCATGGATCTTACATCCGAGTGAGGTGTCAAAAGGATAGAGCTAAAATAAATAAACAAAAAATATAGAGTATGTCACATGAAGATAAATGATATAGAAAATTTCAGCCATGGAGCAAGCTTAGGAAATACTGGGAAAAGAATTACATTTTAAAATATGGTATCCAGGAAAGGCTTCACTGAGAAGATGACATTTAAGCAAACAATTGACGGAAGTAAGACAGTAAACCAGGCAGACATCTCAGAGAAGAAGGAGGAAGAACCACACGATTGAGAATGTACCTGGCATGCAGGAGGAAGAGCAAAAATTTGTGTGGCTAGAGCCAACTGAACAAGATGAAGATTAAAAGGTCATACGATCACAAAGGCATTGTGTGTGTACAGAACCTGTAGGGAATTGTTAAGAAATTTGATTTCACTTAGAAGTGAGATAGGAAATTTGACCAGAGAAGTGGCATGATCTGAATTAAATATTTAGAAGATGATTTTACTTTCTGTACTATGAGTAGACTAGCATAATGATCACATTCAGAGAGAGAGGTAATCCAGGCAAGAGAACCTGGTGGTTTGATTTTCAGTAGTAGTGACTGAAGGACTGAGCAGCCATGATATACTGGGTGCTATTGTAAAATAAAGCTAAATGGATTTATTATTGGATTGGATACAGGCATGCAGCAAGGAGATGAATTAAACATGACTCCAAGGAAAATCAGGCATTCAAGTTTGGATATTTTACATTTTATAACCTATTAAACATCTAAGTGGAGGTATGCAATAGGCAATTGGATATGTAAGACTATAATTCAGAAGATAAATGTGAGTTTAAAATAATTGCCCAAAGCTGAGGCAATCAGATTCTCTCTCATGGGAACTAGATTTATGACACAGCAACTGATCCTAGTTGACATTAGGTTTGACATATAGAGTTTGGGTCGAAATCAGTGCCTCCAAAGCACAAAACTAAAATAAAATTGCTGTTATGGTGAAGCAGGAAATAGGTGTCTTATGGGGCAACCTATTTGTATAGCCATAGAAAGAAGAATAAAACTGGTACACAGCTATGATTTGCATCTAAGCCTAGAGGAATATCAGATGACCAGCAACCTGACTGACATTTTTGCAATTAGATTCTATAATTGATTACAATAAATAAGCAGGCAATGTGAAATTTTCTTCCCTTTAAACCAAATTATTGCAGATAAACATAGCACTGTATAAGGTTACCATGAGGATTAAATTAGAAAATACATTTTAAAAACTCTAAACATTTAAGTATCATAAACTTTTAAGGATTTATAATATTTCAAAGTACTTTAAAAGTGCCAAGAAGTACAAATGAGTTCCAGGATTACATATATTTAATGTAATAAAAATTCATTGTTTTCCTTTTCTATTTAAACCTATGTTATAATACAGCTTTAAACATACTTGAATATGGTGATATATTATCTATATACTAGAAGCCCGGTGCACAAATTCATGCATGGGTGGGGTCCTTAGGCCTGGCTGGTGATCGAGGCCGGTTGGGTAAAGGGACAGCGGGAGGTTGACAGCGGGTGGGGGGACCGTGGGAGGTTGCCCGGCAGCTGCGGGGAGGGACTCCAGGAGGTTTGCTGGCTGTAGGAGTACACTGACCACGAGGGGCAGCTCCTGCATTGAGCGTCTGCCCCTGGTGGTCAGTGCACATCATAGCGACTGGTCAACTGGTCATTCCAGTCGTTACAGTCATTTGGTTGTAACAGTCGCTTAGGCTTTTATATACATACACATAAAAGCTTAATATGCTAAGTGTCCGACCGTTCGGTTGCCCATTCAACCAGTCACTATGACACACACTGACCACCAGTGGGTAGACTCTCTGACTGGTAGATTAGCTTGCGGCTGGGGTCCAGTCGATTAGGACTCGGGGAGACAGGCCAGACATGCCCTGGAGCCCTCTCACGGTCCCTCCCTGGCCGGACAACCTCCCACAATCCCTCCCTGGCCTCTAAAATATGTATTCTAATTAATTTCCTTACAATGTGCACAAATTCATGCACCGGGCATCTAGTATGTTTATAAAATACCATTCAAAATCATTTGATTCCTTCAGAGAGAACTGTTACAGATAGCTAACAGTCTGTATTATTTTCTTGATACATGTAATTGTATTTAGGTGAAATTTGCCTGTATATGCATGTTAATGGAATTCATTTTTCTTTAAAAATGCACAAAAGGCTCAAGCCACAATAAACTATTGGGTATAAGTGGGCACATTGAGCATTAGCGTATAAAAGGCTTTATCAATTTACATGTTGTAATTTATTGACTATACATGCATCCACTGAAAACAACTCATACTCTACTTCTGCGATATACAAGATTTTTTTTAAAAATATATTTTATTGATTTTTTACAGAGGAAGAGAGAGGGATAGAGAATCAGAAACATCGATGACAGAGAAACATCTTCTACCTCTCTTTCGTTTATTCCCTTCCCTGGCATTTATTGTTGCTGGTGTTATAAGACAAAACAAACAAACAGACAACTGGATCTATTTTCAAAGGAGATGCCTACACAAACTCAAGTACATTCAGAGAAGAGTAGTCAGGGTGAAAAATGAACTCCAAACAATGTTATGAAGAACAATTTAAGAAAACAGTCACCAGGAGATCAGTAGACTCATATGGGTTTGATGGCTGTCTTTAAACAATTTAAAGTCAAAATAAAAATTAGTGCCGAGGATGGAATCCATTTGGGGACAGATTTTTATCAATACAACTATTTAACAAGTAGAGTCATCAAAAGAGGAAATTGGTGCCTCTAGAGTATGAATCTTTGTCATTGAAGTACTTCAAGTGTATCTTAAAGACTCAGGATTTCTTTTAAAATAATGAAAGACGATAATTGCTGTTTGTGTCTCAGAAAAAGCTAGAATTCAGAAAATTTGTTCCCTTCTTAATGTTATTTTCTCTTCTTACCTTCACTTCTATTGTGCCTCCTATAAAATGTATCTATGATTTATGCTCCTGTGCTCCCCCCACACACATACACACACCTCACTATATTATAGTGGTAAATGAATTTATAAAATGGTTGTCAATGCACTGCCCCTCTCAATTTACCTGAATTCTAAATTCAAGTCTCATGAAAAAGTATATGTCCAGTGGGATCCAATTATCCAAAACCCTGTGAACAAAGACACTGGATTGAATGGTAAAATCAAACTGACACGAATCAGAGACCTTACTCAGTAGTAAACCAGCAATAATTTCAAGGATACAAGCAATGAAAAGCCTTAGATCAGGAAGAGAGAGAACTGGACATCAAGGGCAGCTCCCCACATCCTTTCTCCCCACGTCAGGCAAGCGCCTCTGGCCAGAATAGATAAGGGCTCTAAGAGAGGCTCGTGTGGTTTCTCAAACAGCAGTGGGTGTACAAATTCTGAAATACCAGTACCTTCATTTTATGCCCCAGATATTCTATAGTCTATGAGACATTCTTTACAGACTGTCATGCCTTAATGATGCAGGGTTATACCTATTAGAGTTATAGGATCCTTTGCCTGGATATCATGCTGAGAGCATTTCCGATTCCTGGGCCCTTGCTCATAGCTAAATATGCTGTCCCCTGCAGACCCATTTGACAAGAATACACCTGAGTTGCCTGCCTTTGCTTTCTCCCAGGTGTGTGCTCCTAGTGCAGTGGTTCTCAACCTGTGGGTCGCGACCCCTTTGGTGGTCAAATGGCCCTTTCATAGGGGTGGCCTAAGACCATCCTGCATATCAGATATTTACATTATGATTCATAACAGTAGCAACATTACAGTTATGAAGTAGCAACAAAAATAATTTTATGGTTGGGTCACAACATGAGGAACTGTATTTAAAGGGCCAGAAGGTTGAGAACTACTGTCCTAGTGAAAGGAGTGAAAGGATAGCAGACCAGCTGCTTTAACTCCTTCCTCCCACTTTAGCTGTAGGGGTATGGGGAAAATGTGTATTTTTAGCTTTCCAGAGTCAGCAACATAAGAAACACAGTAGATTGACACTGAAATGCTTAGCTAACAAATTCCACTCCACTATATATGTTTTTCTTCAGTTTATCTTCAATTATTTATGTCAGTTTAAATCCTAGCTCCAGTTCTGTCTCATTCAATATGGACAAGCATGAAAACAGTTGTATCTCCCTTACCTTTCATTTCACTTAAAAGATACAATTAGCATTTTGCTGCATATTGTCCTATTTTGCAATTGCATATACCCTTGCTTTAGCACTTTAAGAAAAAAGCTCCTTTAATTTGCTGGTCTTCTCTAATCCCAGTGTAATAGCAGTGTAGATATTCAATGCAATATTTGTTGAGCAAATGACATTCCTCCAATTTTAAGTGTTTTTAGTTCTGTTCCCTATTCTTAGTTCAAATAGGTAGTTCTGAGTAGTCTGGATCAATCTTCCAAGTTTTTAAAGCAGTCTCCCATATACCCAGTACTTTTATTTTTTTAAAAAATATATACTTTTATTGATTTTTAGAGAGGAAGGAAGAGGAGAGAGAGAGATAGAAACATCAATGATGAGAGAGAATCATTGATCGGCTGCCTCCTGGATACCTCCTACTGGGGATGGAACCTGCAACCCTGGCATGTGTCCTTGATTGGAATTGAACCTGGGACCTTTCAGTCCGCAGGCCGACGCTCTATCCACCGAGCCAAACCAGCTAGGGCATTCCCAGTACTTTTAAAAAGAGCTGTTTTAATTTTGGAATATTCATTCTTTCTGGACTACTACCATTGTTAATAGTGATTAGCTCTAACAGGAAGGAATAGACACCAGGAGAGACGGGGGTTACTTAAAACTACGGGAAGTTGTGCTCTTAGGCAAACTTTTTGGAAATCATGTGACAGGCACACCATGTTTCCCAGTTCTGTTTCTCGGCCATCCGTCTTTTCCTCTTTGTCATTTAACTCTGCTCAGTGCCGCTGCGGTAAGACACCCCAAAGAGAGGTGGGGACAGACAAGTGAGGAAAAGGATCTCAGCATCTCGTCTTGCTTTAGCAGTGGGTCCGTTTGCTGGAGGACCACACTCTACTTAAAGACCTTGTCACTGACTATATTCAAGTGCTTCTTCCCATGTTCCTGGTCTTTTCTTCTCTTTCCAGTAAGAACTTATAGAAGAAGATGACCACCTAAAATCTTGCCTTCCCTGTTCTCCGTCTGCTCCCTCTGCCTGTGGCAAGTCCTCCATTTCGTCTTAGGACAAACAGTTCATGCAAATTTGCATGACTGGTATCTTATTGGACAAAAAATAAAAATAAAAAATCAGAACAAAATACCTTATCTGTCTTCACACTGACTGTGCATCAGGCACTATATTAAGCCCTTTACACAATTTATCTCATCTAATCATCCCAACAACTATATAAGGAAGTTACTAGTTTCTTCTTCTTCCACATGAAGAAACAGCCTTCAGAGAAGTTGAACAACTTGTCCAAGGCCTTCCAGCTAAGCAAGGAGTTGAACACTGGTGTGTGAAATAACACTGTAAACAGTCAACTTTTACATCATTTTGCCTCTCTAGAAGAAGGCTCTCTAGCTGCTTTCCAGCTGTTTCTTTCCTGGATACATCAGTATCAGTGGCACACGTGAATTAGAGCAGTCAGAGCTATTTTAATCCTCACCAGAGGACATATTTTTTCCATTGATTCTAGAGAAAAAGGAAGAAGAGAGAAACCTAGGTATGTTCCCTGACCAGAAACTGAACCCTGGACTTTTAGGTGCTCTAACCAATTGAGCCACATCAGCCAGGGCAAAGCTGCCTTCACTTCCTCCAGTTGTCATATTATCTTTGTGCTCTGGCAATGGAAACAATAATCACTCTCAGACTTTCCTCAGCATTTCACTAAAACTAAAACTGAAAACTAAATGGAGTTTTGAAAAGCAGTTTTTCATCACTTTCTTCCCAAAGCTAGATTCCTTAATCAAAGATAACCAATATATTTTCTTTTTCCCCCTACAATCCTTTTGACATTATTAAAGTCAACATAGAGAATAATAAAATCTGACTTCTCTCTAACCTTACTTCTAGATTAATCTAGGATGGATGAAATCATGGAAATATAAATTTTTAAGGGATCCAGTTTTGTTCCTAGATTTTTCAAAAACTGCATATTTTATGAATATCTCAGCTATATTTAAAAAATTTATTCCCCAAGAATAAGACATTATATTCTGAGCTTAATTTGTCTTATAATAAAGCTTAGAGACTTTTCTCATGTCACCACCAATGCTACAATTTTTAGTCACTTTATTAGGTTTGCTTTTCATTCTCATGAGTAGTAGAATCATATCAGGATTATCTTAGTCCAAAAATCATGCCTTTAAAAGCTATTTATACTTCCTCCTCCTAATTTCTGTTGAACCATATACACCTAATGGTCTAATTTGTCCCATTTATTTTCTTTGCTAAATAACCCTCCTTGTCCTGGGCTTCCCCCCCCCCCCCCGCCCCAATTCACCTCTCATTTAGCCAGGATACATTGAGGCCCTACTATATTCCAAACCCAAATTCCTGCCTAACAAATTCATAGTCTATAGGTAAACATGGATAACTAAATAAGTAATTAGAGGACTGTCTGGCAAATGGTAGGAGAGGGGCGATTACATAAGAAGAAAGGGATCCTGATTAGGTGGCACACCATCTATCTACGTCTATAAATTTGCATCTTGCACTTTGGGTCTCCTTGCTAGTCATCTCAAACTCATAACGCTTACATTATTTCTAGTACCAGATATGTTAGGGGGGCATTTTCAAATACCCAGATATTTAGTCATAGTCTACTCTTTCTGTCTAAATTTAGTTCCTAGACCTACCCCAGAGCAGTAGATAGCTACTCCTAGTGAAGGTAGCATGACATTTTCCTTTAGGCCAGTGGTCAGCAAATTGCATCTCACGAGCCACATGTGTCTCTTTGGCCCCTTGAGTGTGGCCACGAAGTTTCAATCGCCCTGTACGTGCGCGCCCACACGAGGTATTTTGTGGAAGAGCCACACTCAAGGGGCCGAAATTTGCCGATCACTGCTTTAGGCAATTAAAATGTTATATGATTTTAATTTTTGGGGCTAAAATTTTAATAATAGCCCCTCATCAAAAACATAAACTCATAAGAAATTTATTTTTATTTTCTTCTATCACTCTTTTTAAAAATATCTTCTATTGCATTTTTTATTAAATTATTTTTAAATGAAGAGACACAAAAGAGGAAAGTACCTTGGGATAACCACTGCTGACTTTTGGTCTATATGCTTCTAGAATATTCTTAGATGAATATATGCAAAAGATCATTAAGAGAAAATGAAATCACACTGTAGGGACTATAATTTCACATAGATCTTTGTTCAAACTTAAATAATACATCTTGATTGAAAAGTGTTAATTCTAACATATTTGTTTATAATGTATAGGTCAAAAGAGTATATATATATTTTCAAGAATAGGATATTTCTGATGAAAAAAACTTGAATACTTCTGAGATATAATTTTTTTTAAAGGATAAAAAACAAAATTCCTGGCCCGGCCAGCGTTGCTCAGTGGTTGGGTGTCAACCTATGAACCAGGAGGTCACGGTTCAATTCCACATTGGGGCACATGCCGGGATTGCACGCTTGATCCCCAGTGGGGGGTGTACAGGAGGAAGCCTATCAATGATTCTCTCTTATCATTGATGTTTCTATCTCTCTCTCCCTTTCCCTTCCTCTCTGAATCAATAAAAATATATATAAAAAAACAACACACACACACAGAATTCCTGGACTGCACCCACTAGATGCCAGTATCAACCACTACCCCGCTGTGAAAACTCCAAATCTCTCCCAAACATGACTAAATATATGTCCCCTGAAAAGGGTTGGGGACAGAACCATGAATGAGAAAAATTACTGCACTTATGTGTTTGATATATGTCCTTAAATACCTGTATGCACTTTTAAAATGGATAGTTTTAATCATCTGTTTAATTTACTTAAATGGTACTTACTCAATTTTTTACCCATTTCCCCACCCACCTTCCCTTTGGCAACCATCAGCTTGCTGTCTATATCCATGGGCCTGTTTCTATTTTGTTTTGTTTATTCATTTGTTGTGTGTGTGTGTGTGTGTGTTTTAAGATTCCATATATAAGTGAAATCATAATTCATTGTCTTTCTCTCTCTGACTTATTAAAGTTAGCACAATACCTAGCAAAATGCTTCATATATATTTTAAGTGAACTTATAAAGCAGAAAGTAGCAGCTTCAAAATCGTTGCTACAACCTTGTGTTCTGGAGAATACAAAAAGCAGTCCTATGCCTGTGTGAGCTGGTGTGAATGAGCCCTAGCCCTTCCTTTTCCTCTTCACTTAATTTTTGCACAGCACTCCACATTGAGCCCTGGGCTGCCTAATACCCCTCTCGGTTGTCCTGTCAGCTTTCTTATCTGACCTTGATGAAGATGGAACTCCTCATATTTCCTTTCAAATTCTTGCTTCTTCCCAGTTGTAGGTAAACTCATCATTCTTTCTAGCATAGCTTTTTCCAGACAGTGAAATATAACATTTAAAGAATTTCTAAAGGCAAAGTTTGTGTGTAATAGACAAAAGTGATATATAAATAAATTCATTAGTTCAGTTGCATAATGATAAATTATGAGTTTCTAAGTCTACAGACAATATTGTAAAGATTAATTAACTTTTAGAATTAAGTTAAAGGAAATATCCAAACACACAGATCCATTTAAAGTAAAAAACAAGCAGGGAGATTATAAGCTGTCACAGGATTTCTACACTTCTAAATGTGCTCTCCTTATTTAAATCTCAAAACATTGAAGAAACTATTATTTGAAAAGTTGGTATGCTTAATTATACTTTAAAGGAGTTTCTATGTCACTAAGAGTTACTAATTTATTTAAAATACTTCAAGAATAAATATATGTAAATGTAAAATTTCATGAAAAATCATTATATTAAGTGTTTATTTATGGTAAAATCATTACTTCACAATTCTGATAAAATTGTTACTTTTTAAGTCTGCCTGAGACAGGTTTTCCTTTTTTTCATTCTGGAGTATTTAGAGATCAAATTTTTAAAATTCAGAAAAAATAAGGAGAGCTTCGCTGAAATGAGATGGTTTCTTTGTGAAGGTCCTAACTTGGTCACCAAGAGAAAAACCCAACTGGCTGGTTTCAAAGAAAACCTTAGTATTTTAAGTCTTCCCTAGAAATATTAGGAAGAGTATTCTTCCAAAATATAATAGGATTCAATTAAATTACTATCATATTTTAAAAAGTCTTAAAAATTAAAATTAAGGCAGATTTTTAAAAATTTAAAAGAATTACAAAAAACTATAGGTACAATTTAGAAAAACTTTGAAGTGTGGAAGAAATTGGTATAGACTTAAAACATTTTTTCACCTAAATATGTGTAATATATGCTGCTACAATTACAAAAAGGAGGAATACATCACTAGATCCTATATAATAAAAGGGAAATATGCAAATTGACCTAACAGCAGAATGACCAGGAACAGCCGGTCGCTCTGATGCACACTGACCACCAGCTCAATGCAGCAGCTGCTCCCTGGTAGTCAGTGAGCTTCCACAGGGGGGGCTCCACGCAGTCACAAGCCAGGCTGATAGCTGCAGTGGCAGTGGCGGGAACCTCTCCACCTCCTCGGCAGCTCTAAGGATATCTGACTGCAGAGCCTAAGCCGGCAGGTGGACATACCCCCGAGGGCTCCCAGGCTGCCAGAGGGAGCAGTTTAGGCTCAGTCCCCTGGGGAATGGGCCTAAGTCAGTAGGTGGACATTCCCTGAGGGGTCCCGGACTGTGAGAGGGAGCAGGCCAGGCTGAGGGACCACCTCCCACCCCGAGTGCATGAATTTTCATGCAGCAGGCCTCTAGTTTGAAAATAAAGTTGACAAGATAAACTGGAATTGGAGAGATGACAAAAGTTTCTGTCACATAAAAAACATAACTTACACATTATTTTTAATTGCTTATTTATTTATTTATTTATTTTTCCCCAGAAATCTTAGGGACGAATCTAGTGATTAGTCCTCACAGTCTTTCATAGAACCACAGGAATCATAATCACCTGGTAAACTTGTTAAACATATAAATTCCCATGTGTAGCTAACTACTGAACAACTATTTAGGAACAGGCTATAACAAAAAGTACAAGGCATAAAACAAATGCGGTAACAGAGAACTCAACCTTCCCTCAGCTCTAAAACTCCAGTAATAATGAGAATGTGAAGAAATTCAGGAAAAGTCAAAGAAATGTTTAAAGGTTGGGAAATTAGGTCTCTGTTCTAACCTCAGAAGTTAAAGGCAAAGCCAATACCTGTAATTGTATGATCTGCAAGAGGTCAAAAGTTTTGCTGGTGCTTTAAAAATCTCTCTCTCTCTCTCTTTCTCTCTCTCTCTCTCTCTCTCTCTCATTGTAAAAAGTTTGTACTACTTTTAACTTATTTTTAAATTTATACTGTCATGTGAACTTTTCCCAGAAAAATAAGGAGGGATTTTTTTAAGACTCTTAAAAAAATTGATGTCTATTCAATATTCTAGTGTTGCAGTTTCCAAAATAGCTATTAGCCTTACCTACCCCCAAATATTTCTCCAGCAGGCTGCCCTGACAAGGAGCCTGGCATTTGCTACCAAAAGAATCCTTTCTTAGACCAAGACATTTTTGCAGCTGAGGGATTTTGCTCTTGGCCATCATTCAGGAGTGTTATCACCTTGGTGTGGACTACCAGGGCACCTCAAACCTTCATGTGCATAGGAATCACCTGAGTATCTTGTTAAATGCAGATTCAGGTTCAGTAGAATGAATTGGAACCCAAAATATGCATTTCTAGGCTGACATGGCTATCCCATGGCCCACCCGAATGCTCACTAACCTCTCAGCGCAGTCTGCTAATAACAGCTTCTATCAGAGACAAGTTCCCGATAGGATCCAGAATAAGGCTGTAATATTTTATTTCATTAAAGAGGGCTGATAAACGTCCTAATTGGAGAGAGGAGAATAGGCCTCTCCTAAAGGGGCCGCTCTGGAATCTTTACGAGGGCTGTGGATTCCAGGAGGAGGCGGAGCGGAGCCCTTGCTGAAAAGCAGGAACAAAAGAGGAAGTTGGGGGTCACAAAACACTAATTTCTCTGACAACACAATTTTCTAGCACTGTCATCATTCAGAGAAATTGGATACAGGGTAGCAAAGGGAACACTAACAAAATTCTAGCAGACTCCGCTATTGTCTTTATTATCTTTTGAAGTAAACAAACATTTTTTTATGACTTAAGACAACCTAAAGAGCTTTCCTTTTGTATTTTTCACTTGGAGTTTTTCAAGCTTAATTTGGTTTAATTACTCAATGATTTCAACCTCATTACTATTAATTATTAAACAAAATTTTAAGCTGAATAATCATGATTTGTATTGTAATTTTGTTTCCTTACTTTCCAATCAAATGGTTATTATCACACAGATATTCCAGTTGGAACAAGAATGTGTATTTTATATGGCAGTGATTAACTTTGCATTGTGTGCTAAAGATTATATATATCTTCTAAGCCACAGAAAACTCATTCTACTGAATAATTAAGTTCATATACTGAATAATTAAGTTCAAACACATTCTATTGCATGGGATAACACTGAGATGTGACTAACATCTATGAAAATAAGATATCAAATTGTGCAATTCTTTGATTTTTTAATAAAATGGCTAGAGAAATCCACTATATTTAAATCACTAAGTCCACTTTTTTTTTGTACAATTATCCTATCCCCCTCACACACACATTATTTTGTCTTTGTAGTTCACAATTCAGTTTTATCAGAGAAACCTAGTTATTTATACTGACAATGCCAAATAAAAGACATTTACACTAAGAACTTAATCCCTAGGTGTTGAATTAAAACAGAAAAAAACCCGAAAACACAAATGTGAAAAATCTTATCTTCTTTTAAGTACTTAGAATAAAAATAATAAAATTAAAAACTTAGTCTTTTCCAAGTTTTAAGGTGGCTAAGTCTCTTTGGTATTAATAATCTTTCTATGTCAACCTGCTATAAAATAGATAAGTAAGATAAATTAGGGTGCACAGAAAAGAACAGATTGTTCATACTGAATTCCCTTCCAAAAGCCGTAGAGACAGAAAAGGCATGATGAAGGAGCATCATACCTATGATACCATGAAAATAACCAGAAGGTTCTCAAACACTCCATCAAATATAATAGAATAATCCTATGTTGCCTTCCTCTGAGCTACAGAACCCTTAGGTCCTGCCTCCAGCATCCCTTGAAACATTGACTAGAAGTAAAGTTATGGGCTCAGATGAGCCTCCCAATCAATAACAGTAGAAGCAGCTTTATCGATTCTTTAGTAATTTGACCAGTTCAAGTGCAAACATCTATTTCCTCAAGCCATCCTATTCTTTTCCACTGTGTGGGTGGAGACTAAGCAACTGCTAAGAAATAAAACACAGCTTGCAAAGAGTGATTTTATGCAGACATGGACTGGGCCACAAGCGGGGGAGGGGGGAAAGCAAAACAAACACAACCACTAACAGATGGCATCATTAAAATATCGTTGCCATGTAATTATATAGATTAAGTCTTTCAGAAGCAAATAATAGCCAATTGATCTTTATACCAAAGCAAAATAGGAGGGTGGATTTTGAATATGACAGTTGAAGTCAGTTTAGAATGATGTGTAAGCTCAACTTAATAGCACCGATATCTTTGGCACCCCAACTCAGTTTTCCATAATCAAAGTGGTGATCAAAATAATTATTATCTCGCCGAAACCGGTTTGGCTCAGTGGATAGAGCGTCGGCCTGGGGACTGAAAGGTCCCAGGTTCGATTCCGGTCAAGGGCATGAACCTGGGTTGCGGGCACACCCTCGGTGGGAGATGTGCAGGAGGCAGCTGATTGATGTTTCGCTCATCATTGATGTTTCTAACTCTCTATCTCTCTCTCTTCCTCTCTGTAAAAAATCAATAAAATATATAAAAAAAAATTTTTTAAAAATAATTATTATCTCATAATATCTGAAAATCAAGTAAAATAATTTCTGAAAATCATATCACACACAATGCCTGGATTATATAAACTCACTTTTATGTCTTAGCTATTATTATATTCCCTCCATTTGAAGAAACGGTTGCTTATAAAACACTTTACCCTATCTAATAAAGAGGGAATATACTAATTGACTCTCACACTGTTGCAAAGATGGCAGTGCCCACAGTCAATAAGGAGGTAATATGCTAATTGACTGTCACTCCCTCAAAGATGGCAGTGCCCACAGCCACAAGATGGCAGTGCCCAGTCCCCTCAGCCTGAGGCACAGGCAAGCATGGCGACGTGCGGCAAGGCTGGGCCCAGGCCTTGCTGCACGCCTGCCTCCAGAATCCCCCCAGTCCTCTCAGCCCCCCAGCCGCCAAGGGCCAGCCCAAGGTGCAGGCACAGTTGTCACCTACGCAGCCACCCAGGGTTTCCCAAGGCTCGGGTAACCAGGGCCGGCTGAAGCTTGCACTGACGGCAGTGGCAGCAGCAGAGGTGTGATGGGACATCGCCTTCTCCTGATTGCCGGGTCGGCTCCCACCCCTGAGGGCTTCTGGACTGTGAGAGGGGGCAGGTCAGGATGAGGGACCCCTCTCCCCCGTGCATGAATTTTCATACACCGGGCCTCTAGTTAATTTCATAAAAGCATTTCAAGGAAATATTCTATCTTAATTATATAGATATGTAAAATGTCTTCCAATTTTTCAGAGAAAATTATTCTTATTAAAAAGTCTTAGAATAAAATAAATTTTCAATTCTAATTTTTAGGACCCCCTTCTGTTTTAATAAAATGTTTCCAGGAGGGTCACTAAAAATGTGAGTATGTGAATGTGTGTGTGTGTTCTTGTATGCTCATCTTTTCTAGTACTTAAATCAATTACAAAAAAATTAGTTAATATATAATATGAAACAAAAAAAGGGTTGCAATATTAAAGAATGAGTATTTGTGTCTCAGAGGATAAAAAAGGAAAATATTGAATGCCATGTTCAAAGATACATGTATTGAGCTTTCCTTCACTACTGTTGTATTTATCATTTTCAAATTGCTCATATTTAATTCTTAATTTTAATTCATCATAGCACAGTCTTTTCAAGTCATCTGTTGATTGGCACATCTGTTGGTTTAAACCTCTTTACTCAGTTTAAGCAAAGATTATGTATAGTCTAAGACAGACAAAATATACATTTTGATTCTTCAAAAAAATAAACTACCCAAATTTCTATATTCTGCCAAGAATGGTTAGGGGACAAATATTTGTTTGGCAAACTAAAACTCCAGAGCAGTTACATGGAACATGGTTGTATTCCTAGATGCAGGTTTTCTTGTATTTAAAGTCATTTATTTAACAAGGGAGTAGAAGTTTAGAAAGACAAAATATGCAGATCTGACAGAAATGGGAATGTCTTTCCTGCAAGGTAAGATAGTAAAGTAGGAACTCTGAAAGATTTGTAAAAGCTACATATGCCTCTAGCCATAATAAATTGACTCAACTATCTCCTTTCTTTTTTCTCAGCATCCCGGTAAATGAAAAACAATTGTGACAATAACTGAAGCAAATAGAAATCTAGATAATGGTGCTGGTGAATCCTTCATCTCTTTTTTTAAAAAGTCCATGTATAAAAAATCACATATCAAGGGTAAATCTAAAATGATAAAGCTTCTCATGGAGCATTTGCTCCTTCATCTCTCTATACAAACAAACATCATTCTCTCTCTCTCTCTCTCTCCCTGGCCTCTGCATAATGAGCTGCAGCAGAGCACAAATTATTTTCCCCACTAGAGATAGAAAAGCCTACAGTAGGAACATGTCTCACAAAAGGTGAATGAAAGGTGAAAACAAAACAAAGCAAAGCTAGCCGCCTTTGATGCTAAATTAAAGAAAATGCTCAGGGGAGGATAAAGGTGTGTGACAGAGGAGGACCGTTTCCCATTTATTGGTAACATATAGTTTTCTTTATGCCAAAGATAACACCATGTGTGCAACTGAAAAGACAAGTAACAAGAATAACTCCCCCCACCCCATACCCCCAAACACGATTATCATGTATCATTATAATGCCATTTTTACAAATGGCAAACATTGGTGAGCCAAACCAGCTCCAGGCTGAGGCATCGTGTCATAGAAAGAAGGCCTGTGGTAAAAGGTTATACACAGGGCCAGCTTTCTAGGGGTACAGCCTGTGAAGTCACAAGGCACCCAGCTCACAGAGGCCCCATGCTTACTTAGTTTAATGCTCGACTGTTGCTGTCTTGAAATGTTAATAATTTTATAACTTGAACTCAGGTTTTATCGGTGAATTCTGATGTGATAATGAAACGAGCCTAAGCGAAGGAGACGTATGTAATATGTATACCCATGATTCCTTGTTGCTCCATTCTCCTATAGTCTTTGCCATGATCCCTGAGCATGGGATTCTG
>NW_006289714.1:1749289-1760478 GCF_000327345.1 Myotis davidii
AAATGGGAGCTCCGTGACTCTCCAAGAGGTACAAGTCAGTGTGTTACATTATGACTCAATAGGCAGGGGCACTGACATCCCTGTGAGCCTTTGCATTTGAAAGAGAACTTGCTTAAAATGCAGATAGAAAGCATTCTAAAAAACATGAACGACTGAGGAACCCTATCATATTTTTTCTTAGTGTGTTGCTTCCTTCTATTAGACAACTATTTACGTTGAAAATTATGGCATAGAAACGGAAGGTAAATAGGTTGACCATAGTTCTTTTTCCTTTCATAGTAAGGTGAAGGTAGTTTTGCTTTAACAACCAGGGATGGGTTGATTAGTTTCAAATCCATCTACCCAGACTGGAACTCTCGTCTATGCTTTAAGTTCACACGGTCAGCTACCTACTAGACATCTCTCTTGCACCCTCTATCCCTCTATATACTCCTTAAAATCATTAGATCTAAATCCAAATCACTACCCACTCACCTCCAGCCTTGTCAAAGTATCCTTCACTATTTTTCCCATTTTAGTTAATAGCTTTATTACATCCAATCAGCTAAGCCAGAATCTCAGCCTTATTCTAAATTTTTTCCTCCATTTCACTCGCACCCCCAATAAAACACTATGTTATATCAATATTACCTAAGTTCATTGAATCATCCCTTTTCTCTATCTCCTCATGAGTTTTGAGCACCCACCCATCTGTTTGACCTGGTTTATTGTTCATTATTTTTATTATTATGCCTTCCAATTTATCTCAATAAAACGCTGCCCGAGTAATATTCCTAGAAGGCAAATTTGATCACGTAACCTTCTTGATTAAAAAAAAAAAAACGTATTAGTAAGTCCTCATCACTTTCAGACACAAAGTCTAGCATCTTTAATTCTTTTATAAGCATCTTCAAGTGAAGCCTATATGTTTCTCTTCACACTTACATCTTGTGTTTCCCCTTTGCATCCTATGCTCTGGCCACATGCAGCTACTTAAATTTCCTAAACTTGCTCACTTCTTTCTTCACCATTATTTGCACACACATATCCAATGTTTTTCCAGCTACCAGTTCTTAGGACTAATTCTTATGTCAATTACTGGACTATTAGAACACCTAAATGAATTTTTGGCAAATAGTTCAGTTTCACTATCTATAAGTCTTCTTGATAAACTGGCTTGAAGTCTAGGATATTTTGGCATAGTTCAGAATTTATTGTAGTAAAATGTGTTAAGTGCAATAATTCAGATGTAGAATTTTGTGACCTTCTCCAGGGGGAAGTAAGAGTAAGGACTGGTTCCTAAAAGGGTGACTGATCAACTGAATATAAAAGGATAAGTAGGAGGCATCTTCGAGATAGAAAAGTGTGTTGGGGCTGATGAAGACAATGTCTGCAGAGAAATAAAATATGCAGAAAGTAGGACTCATTGGGGAATTTGCAGAAGTTAGGGTTCATTGGGGAATTTCATGCACTTCAGAATTGCTGGGCCATCCTGTGTGGCAGTGGGAATGAAAAAAAGAACTATTTAGGAAGTAGAATTGAGAGTATTTGGTGAATACTCAAAAAAATTAAAAATGAAAATGTCATGAATATACAATTTAAAGTTTCGTCTAAAAGGTGGGTTATGCCCTGGCTGGTGTTTCCAAATGGTTAGAGTGTCAGCCTGAGCGCTGAAGGGTCATGGGTTTGATACCCAGTCAAGGGCATGTACCTGGGATGGAGTAGATCCCTGACAGGAGCTGCATGCAGGAGGCAACCAATCAATGTTTTTTTCTCTCTCTTTCTCTCTTACTTTCCCCCTCTTCCTCCCTACCTCCCTTCCACTCTCTCTAAAAAAAATAATACTAATAATGGAAAAATATCCTCTGGTGAGAATTAATAAAAGGTGGATTACTAGGCCAATCATTGAGACCACACAGATACTGAGAAATGTTGAGAAATGAGAAAGACGAAATTTTAGGAACCCATAAAATCTAGGCAAAATTGGTCACGCAGCCTTGGGGGTTAAGAATACTGGAAGGTTGAAGGTTCAACTATGTATAAGATGCGATGGGAATATTTCAATATTTTAACAACTGTGCATAGCAACTAAATTTTAATCACCTTGTAGAGTTTATATCATTATTCCTGAGTGTTACTTTATTCAATGATTATTTTCCTAAAATTGTGTGACTTAATAAGATGATAACACTGAAGGAATAGAATTTTGACTAAAAGTAGGAATAGTTGCCAAAGGGAACATTTTTTTTTTTCAGGGAAAAGTAGTTTTTGAATCATTTGTCCTCTCATTCATTCAAAATATACCAAGTGCCTATTTTATGCCAGACATTGTGTAAGGTAGTAGATACATTACTGTGTAACAAAACATCATTCCTATCTTCTAATAGTTCATAATGTGTTTAGAAAAGAAATCATAAAACTTTAGGCCCAGAAGAATCTGAAAGGACCTGAATCTCAATTATTTTACATGAAAAGTGAGAAAATTAAAGTCAGATATTTTGAAGACATATTAAGGAGAATCACAACTCTCGTGGGTGGCTCTTCCCTGTGAGAGAGTCAGGGGTCCAGTGTCTTCCTAAACTGGGTCACTGCCACCTTCAACACATCCCCACGGTGTTCACTGAAGAGAGAACAAACATGTTACAGCCTGGCCCATAAGGAGCATATGACACTCTCATTCATATCACATTGGACAGTTTTTAGCTGCAATAACCTTACCTAACTCAAGAAAGGCAGGGAAATATCGCCTTTCGTTATGCTTAAGAAAAGACAATGAAATTGGTGAGCAAGTAGCTAGGTTCTACCACTGCTCTGGCAGGAGGAATAGGTCCTGGCCTTTCTTCCCTGTCCCCTGAGTCCTGGAAGCCTGAAAAAGCAACATTCAGAATTTCCTGGTTTGGCTAATGCCCTCAAAATAAAAGCCCCGTTGCGTGTGCTCCCCCTGGTTCTGGGTGCTTTTGCCAAGTTTATGGGATCATTTAGGAATCTATTTCTAAAAATTACATACGAGTTGTAATTATGGTAAATGGACAATCACCCCAGTTACAGAGTGCATCAAGCTTTAGGAAACAGGAGGCCAGAATTTTATATGTATTTTTTGTTAATTTTACTTCTAGTCCTTTTTGAGCCTTTAATTCCAATTTAAATAAGGTAGACGTTGATTACTACTCAAAGTACATTCAATTACTTTCAGGGGCAAATTCCTAATTTCATATTTGAGTTTTCTTTGTCTTCAACAAAGTGAGTGACAAAAATGTTCAATGGGGCAGACTCAGGACAAAATAGCAGTATAGGCCACGGTAGAACAGAACACCATGTTCTGGTTCCCAGTGCCAGGGGAGGACTTCAGCGCCATGGAGAAGCGCAAAGATTATCCTCGTGTCAACCACCAGGACTAGAATGCTCCTGCCTTTGCTTCCAGGTACAGCAGATATCAAGGAAAAGACAATGCAGTCAAGCTCTGCAAGGAACATTGCTTTTACTCACATGGAGAAGAGAGGGAGTGAGATCAACTTACACCATGTGTGCCAAACCCCATTGCAAGTGGGTCTTCCCTCCTGCCCCTCCCTCCAGCTAACGTAGGGCAATAGTTCTGTATGCACACCTCTAGTACTGGAGCAGAAGGTCTCCAACCTGTAGAGCCTGAAATACTGGAAGCTGGAGGTCTGTCTGAGGATGACCGACACATATGCTTACGAGCAGAACAAAGGAGCGAACACGATGAGTCTGAGACAGGAAAAGCCATTCCCACGCAAGACAAGAAGCTTGGCACAGGCTGTGTGAGCTCTCTGTCTCTCCGTGAGGAAGTGTTCCAGACCCAAGATCTATTCTTTATGTGGCCAAGAGGGTGGTCAAAAGACTGCACATAAGGCTGCATTTCCCAGCAGCATTTCTCCAGATGAACATAGACAAATACGGACAACTATGTTCGTTGCATTGATCACGTTATTCCTTTTATCTTCCTCAGGATTTTTGCAACTACACTTTCAGAGGTATATTTTACAACTGGCCAACATTCTTCAGCCGTTTATTTCCTGGCCATAAACCTTTCCCTTCCCTTCTCTGAAACATATAAAATATTTTCTAAACGATAGGTTACACATCGGATAAGATCTTTACTATTGTTAATTTTGAGACATTTCATCTACCAGAAAACGGGCCACTAAGTTCTCAGTCTATTACAATCAATAACAATCATGGCTTGTGACAACGGAGAGTTGATACAAAGCATCATTTGCTTCTAGGTTCAGGTCTGGAGTAGCAAACTTCAAACAGAAAATGAGCTCATCACATGCCAACCAGTATGTATCCAACTGTTCAATTACGCTGTGGCTAATTATAAATATTCTAGACCTCTTTCATTTCTAGTAAAATATCTCAAGTCTGTTTCATCTCATGCTTTTCGTGGAAAGGCAATTCTGTAATTTATGTCTTCATCATTTTCAAGGAAAAACAACCACATTTGCTTATCATCTCCAAACAGTTTCTAAAGTAGGTTTGTCTTTTTTTTTTTTTAACCCTGCTTATTTTCCATTCTAGTTCACAAAGTGAAATACCAAACCTAATGAAACTTACTTTAAAATTGACAAAGAATTACATTGTGCACAAGCAAAATGCCTATCTCTATATATAAAAGTCCAGAGACCTTTACGGCAGAATGGTGTAATGACTGGTCACTGTGACGTGCTGGCCACAGGGGCAGCCTTCAGAGCCACTGCCGAGCCCAGGGCCCCGGGGCCAGTTGCACGGCTGCTGCCAAGGCACCGGTAAAGAAGAACGCAAAGGTGGCCAGTGTGAGTGTGCAGCTTGAGATGAAGGCTCTGTGGGATGAATTCAATCAGCTGGGCACCGAGATGATCATCACCAAGGCTGGCAGGTCAGGGCGCCCCTCTCCCCGCTGTGACCCTCTCCACATGGCGCCAGTCTCGGGCAGTGGGCTTTGGCTGAGAGGTGGGGTGGAGGGCATGGCTTGGCCACCTGTGGGTCCCTTGTAGTGCAGGCCAGCTCCTTCGCTCTCTGAGTCCGGGCTCTAGTGACAGCTGCCTGGTGCAGTGGGCCTGAGGGTACGGCTCAGGAGGCCAGGAAGGCAGTGGAGAGAAATCCTGTGGACCTGCCTCCTGACCAGCAGCCCAGGACCCGGCACTGCCAGAAATGGACCAGCTCAGAGCACACCGAGCTCGGGGGGAAGGCAGCTGCCAGTGAGGGGCCTTGCCACCAGCCGGCTCCTGGAGGATCCCACCTCAAAGGAAACTCGGTCTTTGGTTCCTTAGTCCAGTCTATCCCGGTTAAAGAGGAGCAGCTGGGCACATTTTAGGGGAGAATTAAGACACTAAAACTGTATTCTGGGCGATTGTTATCCAGTTGTCTTAGCCCTAAATTCCAGGTGATTTTGGGGCTCTGCCAGACCCTGGCAGGCCCGATTGGCCCGATTGGCTAGCCGGACCCCACCCGTACACGAATTTGTGCACGGGGCCTCTAGTGTTTAAAGATAAAATCTAAAGGTTTTAAGATTAAGTTTTGAGGACTTATTCTGTAATATTGGATACACCTTCACTCCAAATTTATAAGCTGAAACAAAGAGAATTAGATCACTTTTTTGAAGTCCTTTGTGCTATTCCTTGAACTATTGTTCCTTTTACACTTTGAAGATTAGTATTCATGTGTATATTTTACCAAGTTAAACTAGAGCATTCCAAAATAAATTAAACAGCTTGCATTCTATATGAAGTCTGTTACACTGAGGCTGATTCATAGCTATTAAAATCTGATGCATACTTTATCAAATTTAAATCAAGACACTTATTTCTAGTTCACTGTGCATCAAGGCACATAAAACAAGTCCATTGAATGTGATTATTGGGTTAAAATACCATCTTGGGAGAAGAAAATTATTCTTTCTCCTGAACTAACGTTGTCCCGTGGCATTGTAGATTTCAAAATTCAAAGGTGGCCTGCACATGCATTAGAAAAAGTGAGATGTCCCTTCATTTTTTAGCAGTGGTATACTATCTATGTCTCAGGTTATGAAATGATATGTGTTTACATCACACTTTTTCGGATCTTTTATTCTATTCAGAGTTCATAGGTGCCATAACTATAGTTTTGGGGGGATGTTATTTACTGTAGTTTTTGTTATCTGTATCAAGAATCTGGCTGACTTGATTACAGTGTTTCAACATAAAGAAGGTGGTACCTAGTTTCGGCCTTGGTTGCTGACCATTGTAGGAGGTGATATCAAAGTTACATGTCTTCATGTTTCTCCCTCTGAGGTCTCCCGAGGCTAACAAGGTGGGAAAGGATTGGGAGGCTGATGCAAACATCTATATTTGTGTGTGGGATTTTCAGATTCTCCAGGGACTCTTTCCTGGCATCCTAGGCCTCAATCCAAGCCTCTAGGAAAACTTTACACCCACCTATTAACTATCAAGTAAAGTGATGGTGGCTCAAAAGACAGAAGCAGACATGAGCCTGAGGCTATACTTTGGAACATGCTCTATAGATTATGTTCAGAGGTTTGAATGTTTCTATATGCTCTGTAACAGGACACGGCTTCTGAGAAAGCCAGAGGTCCAGGGTTCAGGATAAAGAGACCATTACTTGCAGGGATTTCCCAAATAAGGACAACTGAACACAAACTTCGGAGTGCATGCAAGACAAACACACACACACACAACACAAAACAACAACAACAACAAAAAAAACAAACAAAAAAACAAACAAAACGAAACCCTGCCAGATGGAACCCTTGATTCTCTGTGATCTCTGCTTGCAGAGCAGACCAGACCTCTGGCTTTTTAGCTCTCCCAAAAGAGAAGTGAACCATTGCCTCAAAGTGGTGCCCTAAGAAGTGTTGGGGGTAGTGGTGATCATTTTGTTCAACCAGAAAATATGTAATGAGAAATTTAAAGTGATACTCACATCCCATCTTTTCTCTACTGCCCCTAGGCATTGTGTTCTTGCTAGTAAGAATGCATTAATTATGTAACTATTGCCCCTCTTTTCTGTATTTATATATGGTATGAAAATGTTTACAACATTTAGGTTAAATTTGCTCTGTACTCTAGCCAGAGAAGTAATCTTTGGTCATCTCCTTCAAGTTTTCACTCAAACACTCCACAACATTCAGATATGTGCATACAGTCTTCCTGAAAACTTCCACACGCAGAATTCACTAGCACATCCACTGACCCTGCAGGTTTATTCAACTTGAGCTCTTAAAAAAATATTTTTCTGATACTGAATTGAAATTGCTTCTTTGGAAATGTTACCTATAATCCTAGTTCTGCCCACTGTAGCAGTGCAAAATTATCTAATTGATATTTCTCTTGACAGTATTTCAATATCTGAAGACTTATCCTATCTAATAAAAGAGAAACATGGTAATTAGCCATACCTCCGCTACCCTTCCCATTGGCCAATCAGGGTAATATGTAAATTAACTGCCAGCCAAGATGGTGGCCAGCAGCCAGGCAGCTTGAAGCGAACATGAGGCTTGCTTGCTTCAGTGATGGAGGACTCCAACGTTCCCCGCCGGCTGCTGCCGGTCTCTGAGCTTACAGTTTGAAACATTGTTACAAATATAGTAGCTAAACAAAACCTGCTTTCAGCCAGCTGGGATCTTCGAGCTGGAGTTGAAACAGTGTTTCGATTATAGAACCCAAACAAACCAGATACCTGCTTTCAGCAGCAGAGGCCTCAGAGCTGGAGCCAAGCCTGAGAGCTAAACCTGGCCCAGAATAAAAAAAAAAAAAAGAAAAAAAGGAGCGGTTGGGAGGTTCAGTCACCCGCCACCCTGAAAATAGCCATCAGCCCCTCACTCAGACTGGCCAGGCACCCAAGCGGGACCCCCACTGTGATCCAGGACACCCTTCAGGGAAAACCAGCCGGCCCCCACCCGTGCACCACGCCCCTATCCTATATAGTAAAAGGGTAATATGCCTCTCAGCACCGGGATCAACGTGACAGGCGGCAGCGCCCAAACCCCCTGATCGCCCTGCGGCTCTGTGTGTGACAGGGGGCGGGGCCACAACCTCCCTATCCATCCTGCTCTGTTCATGACAGGGGAAGGCGCCCAACCCCCTGATCAGGCCTGCTCTGTGCCTGATAGGGGGGAGCTCCCCAACTCCCTGATCGTCCTGCAGCTCTGTGTGTGACAGTGGCGGCACAGGGTAGCACCATAACCTTCCCATCGGCCCTGCTCTGAGTGTGACAGGGTGTAGTGCCCCAACCCCCTGATCCGCCCTGCTCTGTGTGTGACAGGAGGTGGTGCCCCAACTCCCCAATCGGCTCTACTCTGTGAGTGACTGGGGGAGCTCCTCAACCCCCTGATCGGCCCTGCTCTGTGAACTCCCCAATCGGCCCTGCTCTGAGCCCAACCAGGGGCTGCACCTAGGGATTGGGCCTGCCCTCTGCCACCCGGGAGCAGGCCTAAGCCAGCAGGTCGTTATCTCCTCAAGGGTCCCAGACTGGGAGAGGGCGCAGGCCGGGCTGAGGGACCCCCCCAACCCCCCGAGTGCACAAATTTTTGTGCACCGGGCCTCTAGTTATGGTTATAAAAGCTGTTCTCTGAAATAAATATCCAGATTGTTACTAATAAGACAATCTTCATATCCCTTGGTATCCTAGGTTCCCCTTTGGCTGTGTGGCACCTGTGGGAGGAAATGAAGACTGAATTTTTATGCATTGTTACTTCAAAAGCTTTGCATAAGTACAGATGTATAATCCTCTCTGTGTGCAGGAATGTCACACGGAGTCTAATGTGAAGAGCTGTAAGCGAGTGGCATCATTTCCTCAGGATCATGGAAAACTGGCAGCCAAGGGACTGAGACTCTGAAAAGAACAACTTCTTCTTCTACTTCTGCCTGAGACAAAAATTGATGATGCCATTTGCCCAAGCAAAAGATACAGGAACAGAACTTTTCTTTGTCATGGGTTTGCATGAGGTTGATTTATACTTTGTGTGTTCCATGTCATGAGTTGGCTCTAACTCCTGGCAACTCTCTGAATGAGTGATGTCCCCAATATCCTGTCTTCAACAGCTTTGCTCAGCTCCTGTAGACCCATGTCTACAGCTTATTTTATGGAGTCAATCCATCTCATATTTGGTCTTCCTCTTTTCCTGTTGCCTTGTCTTTTCCCCAGCGTTATGGTCTTCTCCAAAGAATACTGCCTTCTCATAATGTGCTTGAAGTAGGGTAGCTTCATTTTTGTCATCTTTTCATCCAGTGATGTTTTGCGCCTAATGTGCTCTAGGACCAACTTGTTCATCTTTTTGCCAGTTCAGGGTATCCATAGAGCCCTCCTCCAACATCATACTTCAAATGAGTCCATTTTTTTCTACCAGCCTTCTTCATTGATTTATATCAACAGTATCAGAAGTCTTTCAAACAATCTTACTACGTATAATGGTGTCATGTTGCTTTGGTCAATAAATATTTACTGTACATTTACCATATTTAGATGTACCTTAGAAACTAGGTTATTAGCAGTGAACAAAAGAGACAAAACTCCCTGCCCTTACATTTAGCACTAGTTTGGCATCATATGTAACTTTACTTGTAACTACAGATATTTACAAATGAAGCTAGCTCATTTATGTGTGCATTAGATCAATAAACACTTAGAGTAGTGACTCAGTGCATTTTCAACAATCCTCACTTACAGTCACACTTCAATGAATATACTGAATCTGGAAATACACTCAAACGCTATAATTGAGAATGCAGAATTTACTTTCATAAAATAGATAAAGGAGAATTCGGTTTATAAGTTAATTATTATATGTTAAGTGTATTGAATCCTTTTCTTCCCACAATGTCTCTTCCACTTTAATTTTATTTTCTATGGATATATGTTATGTCAGTCAAAATAATGATACTGATATATAAGACATATTCTGAGGGCTTAATGTGCAACTGAAATTATTTTACATGCAATTTGTGAAGTTGTTAGAAATGTTTTCATTTTGCAACAGAAATTTTACCTGGTGTGTTTGTTAACTCCCTTATTTGGAGGCATAGGACAAGTGTCAGAGCTGTGTTTTAAACCATGGTCTGTCTGAGTTAAGCATCTGGGCTCTGAGCAATTACACTCCACTTTACTCTGCATAATATTATGCATACCGTGGCTTCTATCCTTCCATATTATTTCAATTTGTCACAAACAAACAATAACAGCCATTCATTCATTCATTCAGGTTGCACATCTGTTGAGCACTTAACACGTGCCAGGCATTATTCTAAGCACTAGAAATGCATACAGCAGTGAACCAAACTCAGAGAAATCACTCTTTAGAAAATCCAGTTCCCAGGACTTCATCTTTAGGAAGCTATACTAAAAATGTATAAATATAAAGTGATAAACATTTAAAGGTCACACATTTCAAAATGATTTTTCAGCAAAAATATAAAATGCCTTTCTATTGATTCACATTGCTAAGAATGCAAGCGGTAAAGAGTTAAGAAGCTTATTTAATGTCTTATAAAAGAGCACTAAAGTAGAATAGAAGTAAGAGCCTAAAGAGAAGACAATAAATCTGGTTTTTCCTTCCTCCTCTCCAGTGGGCCGCCTCCCCCTCTGCTCCGCTGTTGGTAGCAGAGCCCAGAGCAGTCAGCTAATGGCTCCCAGCATGAAGCAGGCAGACTTAATGTCCTCTCTTTGCTCTTCACAAGTCCTAGCAGCAGCACCTCAAGAAGTGATCAGCACTGTGTCTTGCATTTCTAGTTTCCCTGTTTCTGTTTTTCCACAAGTATTCAATTGCAAAAGAAATTCTATTTTCTTTTCCAAAAGGCTGACAAAAGGATTGCTCTAAGATTCTTTTTTTAAATCTGGGTACAAGTTTTTCTCATAGAAAGTGTCAAGTATATCTTGGTCTAAGAGAAAATATGTGATGAGCCTTTATTGCTCCACGGGTAACTTTTTATTTATTTATTTTTAAATATATTTTATTGATCTTTTTACAGAGAAGAAGAGAGAGGGATAGAGAGTTAAAAAAATCAATCAGTTGCCTTCTGCACACCTCCTTCTGCACACCTCCACAACTAAGGTACATGCCCTTGGCAGGAATCAAACCTGGGACCTTTCAGTCTGCAGGCCGATGCTCTATCCACTGAGCCAAACTGGTTAGCAGCCGTGGGCAAACTACGGCCCGTGGGCCGGATCTGGCCCGTTTGAAATGAATAAAAATATTGAAAAAAAAGACACTACCCTTT
>NW_006289714.1:1761072-1763303 GCF_000327345.1 Myotis davidii
CTCTCTGTCATATTCTCTCTCTCTCTATCTCTCTCTCTCTCTCTCTCTCTCTCTCTCTCTCCACACACACACACACACACACAACTAGAAAGACTCTTGAGATGCATTACTGCTCTTTGTGTACAGGGATCCATACTATTTGAACATGAATTCTGTTTTAAGAAGATCACACATGAAAAGCTTTCAATCTTCAGAGCATCTCTAAGTACTGTGCGTGTTATTTTTCAAAGACTGGTTTACATTAGAGCTTACAGGATGCTACTTTCATCACTGACTCAATTTTTATCATGAATGAATTGCCCTCTTCATTTTATTTCCCAATCCTTTGATTTAAATCCTATCCAAATGAAAATCTAACTACACTACAGAGCAGAGTTAACTCTCCATGTCACTATTAGTCTCAATACAACTTCATGAAGAAAAGTAGTTTGCAATTAATTACCAGATTATAAACATGCAGCTTATATTCCTGACAGAGTAGAGAAGTAGAATTATTTTAGTATATGTGCTGGTGAAATGAGCACTAGGAAAGTAGAATTAATATTTAATCTCAGGTATAGTACATAATTTGCAATACTTCTGGAACTGAATGAATTATCTTTAAAGTGATTCAAACTAATTAAACATTTGACAAAATTTTGAACTGGGAATTTGTTTGGATTTTTCCAAATTATTGTGCATATGTATATCCCTTTGTCTATATTACCCATTGAGGAAAAAAAAGAGGGACTAATCAGAGACTATATTTATATAACTACATTACATTAGATCATCACTACAGACAGAAGACTATAAAGGGGGTATAGTGTGTGTGCGTGTGTGTGTAGAACTGCAATCCTAGGAACTTAGTGCAGTTGTAAGGCACTGGAATCCTATGACTGATCCATTGTAAGTTCAAATACTGCAATTTCTATACTTCTTTTCTTATTCCTCTCTTTCTTCCCTCCTTCCTTCATTCATTTATTCAGAAAATAATAATTATTGAAAACCTAATGTGTGCTGGACACTGTTTATATCCCAGAAACAAAACAGTAAACACCAGCAATTTTCCCTTTTTAACCAAGCTTAGATTATAATGGATGGAGAAAATGTATGTAATTAACAAATAAATAACGAAAATACATGTTGCAACTATGGTGATAAGTGCTCTGGGCTGTGGGTGGTGATAAGTGGTGATAAGTGATCATGGATGGGTCTCCCTGAACGTGTAGCATTTGAGATCTGCCATGTGCAAACTGGAATACAAAACATTGGGGGAGAGGAAACAGCTATTGCAATGTAAGTGAAAAATAAGTTTTGTGTGTTCAAGAAACAGAAATAAGGTCAGTAGAGATAACGGTAGGAGAGGCTCTGATATTTTTGCTTTGGCCTATGATTCAGATTTTCAGGTTTATCCACCAAATTTCCATTACCCTCTGATACTTTGTCTTTGCCCTTGTCACTGAAACCAGATGATTAATGGTGCTTTTTATGTGTTCTCTAGCAAATACATCATTTTAGACTTTTATTGGACGTGAAGCACAGAAAATACACCATTTCAGCCTCTACCACTTGGATGAAGAAATATTGTTATTTACTCTAAGCAACAGAAGCCATTTATTTTTAAATATGAAAATTATGAAGAAACCCCGTTTTGACCTGATGTAGTGTTTATCTTTCCTCTTGCCATTTCTAGGTTGTTGCTGAGCTTTTCGTGACTGTGAGCTGTCTCTTGACTCATTAAGGGATTTAGATTCCAAGTACTAACTCCCACATAGGAAATTTCTCCTTACCCCTTACTAGAGAAGCCACAGGTTACACCTGTTTCTCCTGAATCACAGTGCATCTCTCAACTGCTTTTTAGAGTCAAAGGTCTTCATGAACTGTAGTTATTTCCACTCCCATGTGGCAATTTCTTTCTTTTCTGAGATATTTTTTTCTACTCTTTGTCAAGCAAAGAGTGAACAAATTTGGAGTAAAAAAATATTGGCATAAGGACTGGCTCCTGTACTTTTCAATGTTGTTATCTTAGGAAATTTATTGGACCTCTTTAAGCTTCAGTTTTCTCATTAAATAAGAAAAATAATGACATCATAAATTTATGTGTGTAAAAATGTAATAAGATTTCCAAGCATCAAGATAGCACATAGTATATAATACCTGTCACTCTTATCTCCATAATCTTCATTTCCATCATTGGAGTACCTTTTCCTTTGAGCAGTGGTTCTCAAAGTGTGGTCCCTAGACCATCA
>NW_006289714.1:1763724-1764931 GCF_000327345.1 Myotis davidii
CTGAACGCTGTCTCCGTGTCATTCCTTCTTCGCCGACTCCGTCCACACCTTTGGGGACCCCTGGACCTGCTGGGGCTGGACCCCAGCAAGTAAGCATCTACTGGCAACTTTTTAGAAATGCAAATTCTCTGCCATTACTGAATAAGAAATGTGGGGTGGGGCTCAGGAATTCACACTTTGCCAAATCCTCTTCGTGATTCAGACGCATACTAATGTTGCATTAGAGGAAACACATTACTATATTATTAAATTTGTCCCTAGTCGTTCATAATTCACTTCCTTAGATGTGATAGAGTAGTTCAGAAATTTGTAATATCTTAAAAAAAACAAAAAAAACTTCCTAGACAACATCAATGCAAATAAAAGGTAGGCAAACTGCCTGTCTGGCATGGCTCAGTGGTTGAGCATCGACCTATGAACCAGGAGGTCACAGTTTGATTCCTGGTCAGGGCACATGCCCAGGTTGTGGGCCCAATCCCCAATGTAGGGCATGTAGAAGGCAGCCAGTGGATGATGCTCTCTTATCATTGATGTTTCTCTCTCTCTTCCTCTCCTTTCCTCTCAGAAATCAAGCAAAAATATATTTTAAAAAATAAATAAAAAGTAGGCAAACAAAATGTATTTTTCCCCTCATGGATAACTAGTTGCATCCAGATGTTAGAATGAACCTGTGAAAACCCTTTGAGCAGTCAAAGAAGGAATAATTGTTCCTAGAAAGTTTTCATGCTGGCGTTAAGTCTTATAAAAATGAAAACTTAGCTATAAAGTAGTAGAACATTTTTTTATAAATTCAAAAATGAATTTATACCACATTCAAGTGCAATACCATACTGAACATTAAGCCAAATTGTCATCTTTATCAAAGTTCCAACTTTTGAGCTGAAGAAGCAACTAGGATTTATATGCACATGAAACACTATGCATGATATAGCACAATGCAACAACAACAACAACAAACTTGTATCTGCATTGTGCAGAAATTCTGCCATGATTAGAGCACTGCATGCTCCAAAGCTGCAGCTGCCATTTATTTGAGAGTGGCACGTGTGTCAGGCAGAAATGTACTTCCTTGGGTTAATATATGCAGACGACATATTCTGTTGTTCTAACCAGTCATATGATAACTTGACAGCATTCTATTTTGTGTATAAATGTTTTTTGCAATCATTTAAACATGCATTTTAAATAAGAGAAAAATCACATATTT
>NW_006289714.1:1764959-1765348 GCF_000327345.1 Myotis davidii
TCTTATACGAAGATACTTCAGGGGCTTAAAATTGGGGTTAGTCTTATTTACTCAGTTTCTGAGTCCAAACAACTGCCAGGATATCAGCACTGCAGCTGGCTTCCACACCATAGCACAGAATGAAAGGTCTTGGATTCAGAACCAGCTCATGTGCAATTTGCTTAAATAAATTTTACCTCCAGATTAAAAAAGAAATGGACAACACTGCATGTATCAGTTTGAATCCAAAATCAGTTGCAGATACTATTCATTAAAATAAAATTGAAAATAAATTTAAAGGCACAATGGAAAGAATTGATAAACAATATATAAAACTATAAAATAGTAATAAATAGAAACGATCAATATAGAAATCTGAATAAAAATAAACTGAATTTTGAATAGTTGGA
>NW_006289714.1:1765433-1765931 GCF_000327345.1 Myotis davidii
TCTCCAGAGACGAAAGCAATTTGTCACAATGTGCCATGGATGGTCTTATACATATGGAGGTGAGGGTTTTCTGTGACCTTAGAGAGACACCTGAGTTTCCAGGAGCAGGAAGTGGGTTTAGTGCAAAAGCCACTAATCATCGGAGAGATACAATCAAAACATCAATGAGATACCATCTCACACCTGTCAGACTGGCTATCATCAACAAATCAACAAACAACAAGTGCTGGTGAGGATGCGGAGAAAAAGGAACCCTCGTGCACTGCTGGTAGGAATGCAGACTGGTGCAGCCACCGTGGAGAATAGTATGGTGTTTCCTCAAAAAGTTAAAAATGGAACTCCCATTTGACCCAGTGATCCCACTTCTAGGTCTATATCCCAAGATATCGGAAACACCAATCAGAAAGGATATATGCACCCCTAGCACAATTTACCATAGCTAAGATCTGGAAACAGCCTAAGTGCCCATCTGTAGGTGAATGGACTAGAAAACTGTGG
>NW_006289714.1:1767075-1801345 GCF_000327345.1 Myotis davidii
TATGCCATGTATTTGATAAAAAAGCTCAACTTTATGTGGATTGCAAAATATGTGAATAGTTTCACAAAGAGCACTTATTTCTCTAATTATGAAATTAAATTTGTGTTTTAATTTTTACAGTGCTACTCTTGGGGTAGATAAATATAAAATATAGTGACTTTTTTTAGTAGCCCCACATGTTTTGGTTGCAGGATAAAATTTTATTAAACATGATATAATTAAAATATCCCCATGATATTTTCTATTTCATAGCAATGAAACTCATTTATTTCAAGTACATTTTATATCTGCTAGATATTATACAAAACAGAGTAAGATAGCCTAAATTGCAATTCTCAGCCATCTCAAACCATACCCAGGCTTCATCGTGCATCCATATATAACAGGGAATGAATATACTATACTACTTATATTAGTCTTACTAGCCATAATAAAACTAAAATAAAAATGTACTAACAAAGTAAGCTATAACAGAATTTATATAAAGCTACCCATGTTAATCTTCATAAACGTTAAGCCCAGTTTGTTCACCTCTGGCCAAGTTCTCATTACAGTTTAACAGTTTGTCACAGGAACAGGGAACACTAACACTAGCAATTAAACCAAAGATGTCTGATTGATGAACACTGAAAAATAACATTGGAACAGAATGAGCCTGAGCAAGGACTGCACATTACCAGAAATCTACCAACCACCTCCTCTTGATCTCTTTATTCTACCCTCCCTCTCCCTCCTTACAAAAACTTCTGCTTGCACTGAGATGTGAAGATGGTTTCTGAGGCATGATCCTGCCATCTTCTCAGGTTGTTGGCACCTGAGTAAATGACTTTCCTTCCTACCAGCACCTGTGTCATGAGTTTGGCTTTCATGGCTGCAGTAGCCAGACCTGTGGGTCAGTTCCCTGGTTTCACATATACTATTTTTTTCTATCATAAAACTCTTTTTACTCTGTTTAGTTGTTCACTAAGTAGATTTGACATTATTTGTCACTTGCATGAATAATATTGACAAAGAAGTTTGTTGGGTTCCTTCTGGGCCTAAAGGATAAGGTGCCTATCGTATATTTGTGTTACCTCAAGCAACAACAGTATAAATTTGCAGTTTGATTAATGTAAAATGCAATTTCCTCAAGGGCAAGGCATCATTCTGCATAATCATCATCGTAATGCCTATAAAATTATTTAAATAATTCAAAAGTTGATTTTATTTTGCACTTATTTTCCCTCCAGGCGTTCAAGGGGCAAATAAACTTAGGCTAGTGTTTTACTATAACCATATGCCTAAGATAAGCAAACTTCAAAATGTTTATTCCCTGCTGAAACTTGAGAAGGGTTAAGTATGGCTGCCAAACATCAACTGCAATGGTAACATTTATAATCCAAGTCTCATCATTTAGAATTTTAAATTACTGACATATAGCCCAAGATTTTAAACAATCACACATTTTAGTTTTCCTATATGTACTTAGATTTTTATAAGTTTTTGTCTGAGTCATAATCAATAGCCTTAGATTATAGAAGAGGCCTTATTGTCCTTCCTTTATCAACATATTTTCAAAGAAAAATAAGGAGTTTGTATTTTTGGTGATAATTAAAAAAGCTATTTTGTCTATAAGAGTCACATTGTGTTCTATATCCTGGAAATCTTCGGTCCTTGAACATCCCAAATTTCTTGGTCAGTTGATGAAATCACCTTACAAATTTAATAAAGTCGTACTCACTTGGTGTTATAGTACTCACTTGATTCTAGAACAATAAGGTATCTTTAAAGAGGTAAATTTGTCTCAACAGCAGATTCTTCTACATTTCTCCTTTACAGTTTCATTTTCTCGAATTTATAAAGGGTATATACCTTTTATGCACAATCCATGAAAATGATTAATTCTACTATGTATAAGATAATAAACAAGAATATTGCAATCAGTATTTACAGCATATGTTTAAAATTTTTAATGATTCTTTTTCATTAAATATGTTAAGCTGAGCCCTGGCTGGTGTGGCTCAGTTGGTTGGGCATCATCCTGTGTAACAAAAGGTTGCCGGTTTGATTCCCTGGCCAGGCACATACCAGTGCTGACTCAATCCCTAGTAGGGGACATGCAGGAGGCAGCCCATCCATGTTCTACTCTCCTGTCTAGGTTTCTCTCCCTCTCCCTTCTCTCTCTAAAAATCAATTTTTTTTAAAGTTTTAAGCTTTAAAACCAAATGAAATAAATTGGTGGTAGAATATTTTCAACCCATTGATCATTAGGGAATTTTTTTTAAAGTTTTAAGCTTTAAGACTAAATGAAATAAATTGGCTGGTAGAATATTTTCAACCCATTGATCATTAGGGTTGGGGTGGCCTTAGTAACTTCTGAGAGTGTCAGCATGCGGACTGAAGGGTCCCAGGTTCGATTCCAGTCAAGGGCATGTACCTTGGTTGCGGGCACATCCCCAGTAGGAGGTGTGCAGGAAGCAGCTGATTGATGTTTCTCTCTCATCGATGTTTCTAACTCTCTCTCTCTATTCCTCTCTGTAAAAAATCAATAAAAATATATATTTAAAAGAACTTGTAATTAGTTTGAATAGTGGTAAATAATTTCCATTATATATTTGCTTATTTTTTACATAATGAATAAATTGACTGATATTTTAGCATACCATATAGTTTATAGGAAGCACTGATATGCATGAACTAGAGGCCTGGTGCACGGATGCATGCACATCGAAAGTAAATTAATTAGAAGGTGGCCGGCGGGGCAGGACTGGACGAGAAGGGCCAGACATGCCCTGGAGCAAACCTCCCACAGTCCCTCCCTGGCCAGCTGCACCTGGGGCAGTGTCAGGGCTTGAAGGGCATCTGCAGAGTGAGTGGGGTCTCTCTGGCTGGTGGGGTCCCTTGGCCTGGCCTGTGGGGATCGGGTCAAAACCGGCAGTTGACATCCCCCAAGGCGTCCCGGAGTGCGGGAGGGCACTCTACAAAGTTGCTTTTGCTCAGCAGTCCCTGATGGTCAGTGCAAGTCATAGCTACCAGTCAGAGTGTCTGCCCCCTGATGGTCATTAAGTGTCATAGTTATGGTCACTTAGGATTTTATATAGAGAGATTGTCATCTGAACCCAATAAAATGTGTTTTATAGTTGTTGTTGAATAGAAATTGATATAGAAATAAACCAAACCCCTGACCAGGTGGCTTAATTGGTTGGAGTACCAATGCATACACCAAAAGCTTGCAGGTACTATTCCAATCAGGGCACAAAACAAACTTGGAGGTTCAATCCTCAGTAGGGAAAAGCAACCAATTGATGTTTCTCTCTCACAAGATGTTTCTTTATCTCATTCTCACTGTCCCTCTCTCTCTAAAAGATATATAAACATATCATAGGGTGAGGATAAAAAGAATAAAAGTAAAACCAAAAACCAAGCATGAGTTCTCTCTGAAATGCACACCCTAAAAACGATCAAATAACTACCATTGGTTTACCACTGAAATAAAAACAAAACAAAATATTTTGCTGATATTACGATACAAAAACAGGACTAAGGCTGAGTTTATTTTCAAACTCAGATAATATCATTCAAAGTAAATGTTCCAGCCAAACAAATAGCAACATCTGCTCATATTGATGAAAACTTTAAGACCAACTGAGAGCCTTTATTAATTTTCAATTGGAAAGCAGATCATACAGTAGAGGAAAAACACAGTCATAACAATCATTTACATATTAAGAAGATGTTTAAAAAATCCTACTTTGGAAAAGATAATATTAAAAAGTGAAAAAATGGTATCTACCTTGTATAGCAATTAAATGATATACACTGATGCTTTCTCAATCAATTCTTAATTTTGGCCACCAACAACTGAAAACAAAAACCACAGAAACAAAAACAAGAGGCTGCTAAACAAAGGAGACACATTCAGCTGCTCTGCAATAAGTGTTTTCAAAAGAGAACTCCTTTGTAGTGGGAATATCTGAAAATGTCAGTGCTGATTGTGAGTAAGCACCGCACACCTCACAGGAGGCCGAGCCCCCGGCCTCCTATTGTTCAGGAATATTAAAAGCAGTTGTCTTAAGTCTTCACTGAACCTTTTTACTAATGTGTGGTTGAATCAAATCTGTTTGCACGTCATTATCTAACTAGGTCACACAAATACAAAAAGATAATTGTTTAAAATTGATGCAAGTCACCTAAATACCTTCTTGGTTTATTAAAATAAATACATCACTTGAATGGATGATGGCATGGTAATCTCCAATCCTAAGTAGTAACGTTTTTTCTATCCTAAAGATAAGAAAGCTGAATTAGTTTTTATTTTCAGAGAGAAGAGAGAAAGGGCATGGTGAAACTCCCTGTGAAGGGTAATTTAATAGGCAAGCTTCAATATGCCAAACAGTAATGGACAACAGGGCATACGTTTCTATCTTCATTTTAAAGCAACGCAATAACACGGTACCGCCTCTTATAGCCCCTGGGTAGAATTTGTAAAGAAACCACTGCTATACAACTTCTTTCATTTTGTTCTATAGAAAAGACAGCCCTCATTGAATGTTACCCATTTCAGCTACCTCAGGTTGCTAAAATATCAAATTTTAATTTTGATCAAAATACCGTTAATTTTGTAGTTTTGAATATCAGCATAAAGTTAGGAAAATAATGTTCATTGTGTTCACAAAACTGAGTGTGCCGTTATTGAGAAACACCACATAAGTTAAATAGAAATTCAAAGATAACAATTTTAAAACATGATTTTGATAGCTAGCAAGTTTTCTCAAACAAGGGAGGCTTCAAGGTGTAATAGTCATTATCTCAGTGAATTCACTGCCATCCAAGGTCAGGTCACTCATTAGTGCAGCTGTCTGAGAAAGCTGCTATCACACGAATATTATGCATCATCCCAACAGGCAGTGCAGATCCACACTAGCAAAATTCAGATTGTGATAAAACTCCTGATGCAAATTTATTAAATTCCAGTGAGATTCATATATACTGGGTTATGACTTATTTTCTTTCTTCTTTTTAAATAATCTATCATTGACATGCAACATTATATTGGCTAACATATTTTCTAAACAATTGATTCATCTGCCCAACTTAGTCTTTCTCTGCCACAGACCAATATGAAAGCCAATTACAATCGGAAGGTTGCTTGGAGAATCCAAATCAGAATGGGGGAGTTAGATGATCCACATTCGCAATCACTGCTGCCTAAGAAGCCCTGATATATGTCTCCACAAAAACCCACAGCCTTTCTAATGACATACATAGACTAGGAGAGATGAGGCTAATGTGTTCCTACTGCATTAGAAGCATTCCTTAGTCTGTATTTGATACAACTTGCCACGCCATTACAGAAGACCAAGAATTAAACTGGCATAAAGGCTTTGACACTTTGCAAAACAGAGACAGACTCATAGAGAGAGAGCAGGCAGACAGCTCTGGGGGAGAAGGGCTGGGAGGGGGGTGGAGGGATTGAGCCAAAAATAGGAGAGCGAACTCATGGATATGGACAACAGTGTGGTGATTTGGGGGATGGAGGGGATAAGTAGAGGTGGTACAGGGCATAGAGAGAATAAAAGATGATGAGAGGGGAAATGTTTTCATTTCTAGAACAAATGAAGATGAGAGAGATGCCAGGCTCTTAAAAAAATGTATTTTAACAAGTAAAGATTTGGCTTGACTTTTTATTTTTATTTTTTTCATTTAAAGGATTATGTTCTTGAAGACTTCCTTCAGCTGGTATAGAATTTGTATTGGTAATCAAGGGAAATAGGTTACAATTGTCAAGTTGCATCCCATGTATTATAAAACACACTGAACAAGGTGAGCAGCCATGTGCTAATTACCACATAAATGCATATATTTTATTCGTCATGCATAATGAAGTATTTGAAAAAAAAGAATACATGACATAATTGAATTATATTTAAAAATGCAGTCACACATCAATGCACATTCCTATGAGAATTTGAAGCTGATAGAGGAAAGAGAATTTTATTTAAATTTCAATTTATAGCAATTGGAGATAACTAAAAGACATGGTATATTTTCCCAAAGTGCATTCTCAAAATACATAGCTCACAGTTGATCTAAGTACATTGGTTAATGGAATTATTCATACTGTAGCACAATATGGGATTCATCTTTCCTTAAAAAGTAAGATATTAATGAGTTAACCAAAGGTAAAAGTGAACAGTATGAAACATAGTACAAAGTTACACAGTTTCTTAGGCTCAAAATAAAACTTGAAACCATTTCTCAAAATGATTGAAAAGGCAACTGGGAAAAGCAAGCCCATGTATCAGGAATAAAAAAGATACCAGATCAAATAACACAGCAAGCTCTGCTATTGTAATATTATCAAAATAGCTTCAAACAAGACGACAAAGCTCAGATAGTGAGGATAATGTGAAAACATGAGAGAGAGAGAGAGAGAGAGAGAATGAATATGAAAATGAACCAGAGAAAAGCACTGGGAATGGATGGTAGCATATATGCCTCCTCCAAAAGAAGTACAGGCCTCTCAATGTCTCCTGGAAAGTCCAGTTCTACCTGAAACATGAACAGCCAAACTGTCGGCTTAATTGAGAACTGAACCGTAGGAAAAGGAAAAGTTAATTAGCATTCAACTAATAGGCACCACAACCTGAGCACTCCCAATTGAGCACTTTTAAAAAGTAAGCTTTCAATTCATTTAAATAGGCTGGAAGTTGAGCACCAGTTGAGCACTTTCACAGCAGGCTGAGTACTGATTGAGCTATTTCCAAGCACACTGAGCACTTTCTGTGTGACTTCTTAGCCACATTTCCGTGCCTCCCAACACTCCCTCTGCCTACACAGCTGCGGAATCAAGAGGTACCTTCCTGGTCTGAAATTCCTTTGCCAATTAGAATAACATTTTAGCCTTTCATCGTTTCTGTTTTAGGAAAATTAAGAAATAATAATAATTAGTGAATATATATCAGATTGAAGTTCATTTCTTCTAAAGAGATATCAGTTAAGCAATTCCAACCCTCAAGGCTCAAGTTAAATCTGCAAATGAGTGTCCATGCTGAGAACTGTGAGAATGTGCCCAAACTTCACTGTGGGCACCATCACGGATTTTTGATGGTTTATTCCTCGGGTGTTTAAAATTGGTCATGAGGTGAAGCATTCTGAGAGTGGTTCAATTTCCTAGCTCTTTACGACTGTGTCAAGGTTCTCATCCTTAAAAAGAAAATGTTTTCATGATATGTAAGGCAATCATCCTTTTCTGCTCTACTTTCTGCACAAATAAATGAAATAAAACAAACCATCAAGTATTTATTGAGCATCAATTATATGTAGGTGCCACATCAAATACTGATAAGAATATGAAATTTATAATAGTCCCTGACCTCAAGGAATTTACTGTTTGGGGGGAAGAAATAATGCAACATCATGACCTTAATTTTGATATAATTTCTCTCCTAAACTTTAAACTTCTATTCTAATTTATCCTTTTGTAACTGTAGAAACTTCATTTCTTAAATATAACTTTTCCTCCCTTCTCTCCCTTTGATTAAAACTAGCCTCATCCAGCACCCTAACTCCCCTTCTCCCTTACATGACCACTTCCCTAATCATTAAACCCTCAGGACAATGAGACTCTGAACAGCATCAAATAATCTTAGGAACAAAGCCTCAGGTCTGTTGATGCCAAGGACAGAGTTCCAGTCAAACTAGAGATACGATTTAGGCTGTAGCTGTATTTCAGTTCCAGGCCCAGAAAAGCGGTGAACCCAGACAAAACAGAACCATAGCTGACATGAGGTCCAGATGCACTACCCTAGGGCCGACAAATCAGTAGAGACCAGACCATGACCCTAACTCCCTTACCCACCATGATTAATGATTTCTCCCCTGTGTATTCCAACTCCTAGAAGCCATCAGGGAGCCAGTACTAGCATAATCTTACCTTTGTCTCCAGGCCAACCTACTGGTGGGATAGCTAAGGCAACCCAGCAGGGCAGGGAAGACTAGAGCCAGCTGGGTGAGGAAAGAAGGGCACCTGCTGGAGATGTGACCTTTAAATTGTATGGCTGTTGCTCAGACAGGCAGCTTGCAGATGACCAATCGCAAGGCAGGGAGACATATAACCAATCTCAAGGACGTTGCTAAGGCAGAATTCTTGGAGAGGACCAATCAGGAGCTAGCAAGGCATGTTAGCTACCCTTACCAGCGGTTCTCAACCTGTGGGTCGCTACCCCTTTGGGGGTCGCACGACCCTTTCACAGGGGTCGCCTAAGACCATTGGAAAACACATATATAATTACATATTGTTTTGTGATTAATCACTATGCTTTCATTATGTTCAATTTGTAACAATGAAAATACATCCTGCATATCAGGTATTTACATTATGATTCATAACAGCAGCAAAATTACAGTTATGAAGTAGCAACGAAAATAATTTTATGGTTGGGGGTCACCACAACATGAGGAACTGCATTAAAGGGTCGCGGCATTAGGAAGGTTGAGAACCACTGCTTTAGACAAAGAAGCCCGCTCTCTCTTCTCTCCTTAGTGTGCTGGGTTCCTGGCAGGGGATATGCTCCCGGCACCCACGTGCCTTATTGCCACATGGGCCTCCACACCTGAGCTAATGGGCCTTAATTAGCTTAGATGCTGCACTACACCTGTCTGCAACATGGCACGGAAGCTCGGGACACTGGCCTGCTTGTGGAAGCCCAGCTGCACCTTTCCCGGCACTGGCTTCTCTCAATAAACTTTGATTCCACTGTTTTTGTCTGCGAACTCGTTTGTAGATTTTGCGAGACAACGAACTCGGACTTGACCACCACATTTTGGTTTCAGCTGTGTTTAATTATGTCTCCCCTCTGTCATCCATCCCCTAGAAGCCACCAGCGAGCCAGGTCTTTAGCATAATCTTACCTGTGTCTCCAGGGCTGCTCCGCTTCCTAAAAATAAACCCTTACTTTCTTTGCTGCAAACCCCTCTTCGAGTCCTTTTGGGCTGTATGAGGTCCAGGAAATGGAGACCCTTCAGTCTCGCCACACTTTCCTGATATTTAAATTACATTTACCATTTTGTTGCAGGTTCGGTTCCAGCCAACTTTCACGGTTTATGTTTATTTGTTTGCTTATGAAGTGACTGGGTTATAAATAACTAAAGAACAAGTAGTGCCTGGGATAGACAGTGAATATAACAGCACAGGGCAATGCTGTGCTCCGAGGCCCTGTCCGAGCAAACAGCTGACATTCCTAGATTTCAGCTCTAGTTGCCCATGAAGGGGAAAAAAAACACACAAAAAAACTGAAGAGGAACAGAATATGCCACCGCCAAGTATGCCACTTTGGCATAAGGATTATTTTTAGTTGAAGGCAATTGAGGAGTAGGAGATGTAGAAAAAGCTCTAAAAAGGGAGCATACGTTTTCCCTTTCGAAAAGGAAATTTACATTTATTAACAAATTTGCATTTGTGATGGTGTCCCTCTCTCTTGTACCAGGAAGATGAGGATGACACCTAATAATTCTTATCAATAGAGAAGACTCTGACTTAAATCTGCAAAAGGAACTTTAACAAACAACCCTGATTTACCTTATTGTCCTAGTCACCTTCTCATACCGCCCCTCCCAGAAGCCCCAACCTGTTTTTCTTTGTGTAGCCTCTCTCCTACTGTCATCCTTGGGGATAGAATATGAGCTCTACAGTTCTCCTGGGTCACATCTCTGCATCAAGAAGAGAAGGGTGACATACATCACAAGTGATGCTTCTCACTGGAGAAAGTACCAGCTTCAATCTGCATAGCAAACACATTTGTTTACTGTATTTTCCTCGTTACCTTCCCATAATTTACCTCCCCCATATCCTCTTCCTCTGTTTTAGGTGAAGATGGTATTTAAGCACCAGTTCCAGCCAATTTTTTGAGTTAGTCATCCCTGCATTTCTCCCAAGTACATATGACATATACATATTAATAAACTTCTGTTTTGTTTTTCTCTCGTTAATCTATCTTCTCTTACTGGCCCCTTGACAAGAACCTACAAGAATAAAATGATATATTTTTTCTTCACCTGAAGTTTGTAATTAAGTCTGTTTTGTGCAGTTTTTTCTTTCTGTTAATCTCTCTTTTACCAGTTTGACACTCGGGGGCCCGAGTTACTGAAGCTAGGTGGATAAAGGAAACATTTTTTTCCCTTCCCTTCAGAACCAAACAAGGATTACTTGTTCTGAGATGAGAACTGGTTGTCTCTAATTGTACATCTTATGCTAATTTTGAACCTAGCTGGTTCTCAACTTGGAAAATTAAAACAATATTTAACATAAATAAAGAAATACACTCATGTTTTTACCAGCTATTTTTAAAATTGAAAAATATTAAGGGACCAGACTGGATTTTTAAAATGTTGTTTCATTTAATCTCTTCATGGAATTCTAAAAATCCACACAAATAATCAAGAGTAGCCAGCCTAAGCAGAGGAGGGGTCATGTTGAGGAGAAATCTTTACTTTCTGTTATGCTTCAATAAATTATTGGTTAGCTAGAATTCAGTTGATTTGAAGGTTGAATTCATCATGAAGCAAATACTCTCATATATTGAAAGAGGGAAAGGATGTAATTAGGAAAGAAAAAAATGTTTCATTCATCTTGATATTTATGACTTGGTTCTTATTTAAATCTGTTGTAAAATGTCTAAAACCTCAAAACCAAGTAGTTAAAATTATCACTCTCCAGGGAAATTTTCATTTAAAAAATTTACAATTTATTTAGAACCTGCTAAATGCAATATATTAGGTTGCATATACCATGGGATTTAAAGTTGAGTAAAGAACCTCTGCCATGTCTGGCTGGTGTTGCTCAGTGGTTGAGCATTGACCTATGAACCAGGAGGTCACAGTTTGATTCCCAGTCAAGGCACATGCCTAGGTTTTGGGCTCAATCCCTAGTGTGGGGCATGTGGGAAGCAGCCAGTCGATGATTCTCTCTCATCATAGATGTTTCTATCTCTCTCTCCCTCTCCTTTCCTCTCTGAAACAATAAAAAATATATATTTTAAAAAAGAATCTGACCCATGAAGCTTAAAATTTAACAAATAAGAACAATAATGATATGAATGGTGGTAATTGGCTTAAAAGATCCCAAATTAAAAAAAAAAAATATGTGTCCATTAATCAAAGCTAGGAAACCTGAAATAATCTGTAGAAAAATTTAGAGCCACTTTTTTTATGTTTTGTTTCTTCTATTACTGTTGAAATTCTTTTCTTTCAGAGTGAATATGAAGTGATTATTGTGTTCAGAGTGTATTAACATTTTAAGGAGCAATTCTGGTTTATATTGAGGTCTCTAGCATGGCTTAGATTTAGCTACCTCAGCTATGCAACTTTCTGTCTGAGAGGCTGCCAAGGTGGAAACACAATGGTCCATTTGCTTAAGCTGTTTAATTAAAAGGTAATACACCTGGACATTTGGGGCTGACAACTAGATGCCTAAGTTAGGACCATTCATCTTCTAGGGGATATGGTCCAACCTTCAATCTCACTGAACATTATATGAAATGCAGCACCACTAACTTGATGTTTCTAACCTTTGGGTCTAATTCAGTGGTTCTCAGCCTCTGGCCCTTTAAATACAGTTCCTGATGTTGTGACCCAACCATAAAATTATTTTCGTTGCTACTTCATAACTGCAATGTTGCTACTTGTTATGAATCATCATGTAAATATCTGATATGCAGGATGGTCTTAGGTGACCCCTGTGAAAGGGTCGTTCGACCGCCAAAGGGGTCGCTACCCACACGTTGAGAACCGCTGGTCTAATTGAAGGCATTGCTCTAAGGACACCCTGTTATGCTCCATGTATCTGAAAGTTAAACACCACATAGAAATGAGTAGCAATAACAAACAAACAAACAAACAAACAAACCAAAAAAGAGGTAAAATAAATACCAGGTCCCCAGAGTCTTTCCATCAAACTAAGGGAACAGAATATAGTAATACTTTTGATTCAACTGTCGGCTCAATGTTTGGGGGAGTAAGGGTTAGTGTTGAGATGCTTGGGAATGCTATTGGGCTGGGAGAGACATTTTGCCGTGTCGAGGAGGCCCTGGACAATGATGTGAGCAATAGCCTGACGTGAGAGTGATTTGTGAATTTTTCTGGTATCAGCAACAGTCCCCAAGTTACATTTGGAGCAACTGGGTCATCAATATAAGAACACTGATACCAGAATCTTTGTGGAAAGGTGAAAGTGTTAGCATAGTGTCAGAGCACAGCTGCTCTGAGTCCATATTCTTCTGAATCCTGCCCTGCTACGTTAACTGTAGGGGCCAAGCCCCTCTGCCAGGTTCGATTCCGGTCAAGGGCATGTACCTTGGTTGCGGGCACATCCCCAGTGGGTGGTGTGCAGGAGGCAGCTGATCGATGTTTCTCTCTCATCGATGTTTCTAACTCTCTATCCTTCTCCCTTCCTCTCTGTAAAAAAATCAATAAAATATATTTTTATAAGAATGAGTCTTTATTGCAGGAGCTAGTGGCCATATAGCCATTACTAACAAGGAGCTATCAGATAAAACAGCTCTTCCCAATAGCCCTATACAGGCAGCCACACACTGGCTGATGAACAAGTACATCTTTTCAGAAAGCAGAAGTAGCCTCTATCCCCACAGCCTCACTAAGCAGCTACATGCTGCCTCTAGACCTACTGCCTTACATAGTAGGGGCACCTGAGCTCTCCCCTAAGCAGCCTCAGGAGCCTCTCTCTAGCCTGTCTCTCTCACACACTGGCTGATCTGTAACATGTATTATTCCACTTAGACAAAAGAGGCTTCTTGCCAAATAATGCCCTTGCTGTGCACCTGCATAGTCCTTGGACACCCTGATTAACATTCCCATGCTGAGAGTGGCCTTGGCCATCCGGTGTCATAGATAAGGCCTTTCACACTCTAATTAGCCTTGAGCATCCAGCGACTCTGGTATGGTTCCCACACGTAGGTAGGTAGCTAGTTATTAATAAAGGAAAGGGTCAAATAGAATTAGGCATTAAGCCTGATTAACTAGGAAGCTGTTGCATTCACAGGCTCCGTAGGGGACAGCCAGATCCTTGGCCAAATGGACGCTAATTCTCAAGCAGGCAGGTAGAATTGTTTTTCAAACCTCCTTAGGGGACAACCTAGCCCTTTAGTTGGGATTACAGGGGAGGGTAAAACAGTAAGGGTGAGATTCCTTTGCTGGAAGGTAAATGTATGTGCAGTAAAAACCAGATGAGGAGGCAAAATTATGGGGCATGTGCAGTGGGAGCCAACATGGTAACAAAAATGGGAGGAGTCTAGCCTGGGAAAATCTGGGAAGAAGATCCAATATGATAAGGGCATGAAACCCTGGAAGATCCAGGAAAGGGATTGGTCTAGGGAAAGCCCAGCACAAACCCAGGAAAACGAAGACAGTAGGCTGGATAGTTTGAATGACAAGCTGGCTTGTTCTTGAAAACCAAGAAAATATATGGAGGATTATCAAAGATCTTAGAGCAGTTGCTAATGGACCCTGCATACTGTCTACATCCCCGAGGGCATATTACTTCTTTTCACCCCAATAAATCTTACCACTATGCTTAAACTTCTCCCACTCATGTGCCCTTTGAAATTCTTTTCTTGCAGCATCACTGTTAGATTTGATCAAATAATTGAATCGATACCCCCTCCTCTGGGAACTGACCACTTCACAGGGGACATTCCCTTTCACTTAGATCCCAATCCACTTGCTAAAACCATTATTTCTTTCCTCTGGAGCTTTCCAGAATCTGGACTGCCCAGCAAATTCTCTGCCTAGAAAAAGCCCACTTAGAGTCCTTTAAAATCTCTGACTACTGGTCCCTGGGTGCTGGAGTCATTTTGGGGCTCATTCCATCTGTATTCAGATGATGCAATCCTATATAATAAAAGCCTAATGTGCTAAGTATCCAGTCATCCGTTCAAGCAATCAAAGCATAATATGCTAATGATATGCTAAGGCAGCTCAACTGCTCGCTATGACGTGCACTGACCACCAGGGGGAAGATGCTCCAACCAGGAAGTTAGCTTGCTGCTGGGGTCGGGCCAATCGGGACTGAGCGAGAAGAGCCGGACATGCCCTGGAGCCCTCCTGTGGTCCCATCCTGGCTGGCCAACCTCTTGGGTTTCTTCCTGGCCCTGATTGTGCACCAGTGGGGTCCTTTGGCCTGGCCTGCACCCTCTCGCAATCCGAGACCCCTTGGGGGGATGTTGGAGAGCCAGTTTTCGGCCTGATAGTGGAACAACTGGTCTCTATGATGCACACTGACCACCAGGCGGCAGACGCTCAATGCAGGAGCTGGCCCCTGGTGGTCAGTGTGCTCCCACAGGGGGAGCACCACTCAGCCAGAAGTCAGGCTCACAGCTGGTGAACTCTGTGGGGAGTGGGCCTAAGCTGTCAGTCGGATATCCTCCAAGGGCTGCGAGAGGGCACAGGCTGGGCTGTGGGACTTCTCCAAGTGCATAAATTCCATGCACTGAGCCTCTAGTAAAGTTATAATCACTTACCACTTTGGCCTTGTGGATTTCTCCTTTGGTGACCCTGACAATAGGAAAGACCTATTTTCACCAGCAACAAAAGGAAATGGTAGGTTTTGAAAGACCCTAAGGATTTTGCATTCTAGAGAGAACCAGTATTCCAACACTTCAGCTAGTGAGATTGTCAGAAAAGAACTATTATTATTATTATTATTATTATTATTTCAACAACTAATGTGCCTCTGGCAGGGGGGCTGAAAAATGCCTGTTACAGTTTACATGTATTAAATGCTAAACTCCTCAGTGACTTATACTAAACAGTTATTTATATTATTAGGCAACATCTGTTACCAAATTTTTACTTTCTCCTAATGACAATAATTCTGAAATTCAGACAAACGTTTTTTAGATATAAATTTAAGACCTACAGCAGTGCAGGCCAATATCACTTTCTGTTCTCTCCAATGTGATCTGGGAGCTAGTTAAAAATACAAAACCTCAGGTTCATATCTACAGAATCAGAATTTGCGTTTTGACACTATCTGCAGATTAGTATGCACATTACAGCTTCAGAAGCAGCAGTGTTTCTTACCTTATCTGCACCTTCCATCAGTCACACGAGGATGTTTTCTAAAATGCCAAAGCCTCTGCTCCATCCCAGAAGTTATGACTAAGGCTCTGGCATGAGAGCTAAGCTTAGGTAAGTTTCTTTCTGACTCTGGGTCCTTGACTTCCCTTTCTACAGCGCGTTTACCTCAGAACACTTGCACTGGTAAATTCTTTCTCTGCCCCTTTGAGCTGTAATTGTTCTCCCAGCCTCTTGCCAGTTTCACAACCAAGACCTGGGAGCATCACTTTGAGGAATAACAGAGGGAGAGAGAGGCTCCATCTCCAGATCTCTGTGGTTAGGTCGGGGGCTAACTTTGGTAACCACAGACACAGAGGGGCTGATCACACTGACCAGCCATAATGATCTTCAGGAATTTTGTACTAGCTCACCTCAGGGTGCTCTCCTTAAACATGATTTAATGGGAATTAGGCAAAACAAGCTACTTTTGAGTCTGGAATAAAAAGTTAGGATGATTTTTTTCACACCTGTTGCATACCTATTGCGATAATTTAGCATAGCACACTTGGTAACTATTGTCTAGACTTGGCTTTGCTATTATTTGCTGTGTGACCTGGGGATGATTTCACAACCTCTTTGAGTCTCATTTTTCTGTTTTTGTAAAATGGGGCTAAATGCTACACTTACTTCATAGTTTTGGTGTGAGGATTTAACATGTTAATATGTCTGGCACATAAGGAAAATTCAATAAATATTAGTTGTTGCCTATGGCAACTACTTTACAATGTTCAGAACCAACTCAGATTTTTTTGCCACTAATTAGTTATGCCTTATTAGTTTATAGAATTAACTGATTTTTTTTTTTTACTTTTCATTCATTTTGTGCTAAACATATCAGGCAGACTGATTTGCCCCAGATGGTGTGTTCAAAAGAGGTAAGTATTAAGTAGAAGCTAATTATACTCTCCCAAAAAAAGGAATTCATGATGAGCATTGCTAGAAAAATAGTAAAACCGCTTGGAAAAGAATGAACAAAATTAGCAAAAAACCAAAATGCAAATAATCTATTTAATCTAGGATAAAAATCTGGATAAATGCATATACATCATTCTTTTAACTTTTTATCTGTAGAGTGAAGATACGACAACTATACCTAACTCACTGGATTTTTTGAGGATTATACAAGAGAAGAGAGAGTGATTAGCATAGTGTCAATACTTGAAAAAAATTCAATAAATCTTGTCTAGTTGATATTAGGGGAATAGTGAAATTGCAAATGCCAGCAAGAAAAACTCCATGAGAATCAATTTCAGTGTTTCAAACATTGAACAGTTATAAATCAGTGATTATCATCCAGTGATTATTTTAATCCACCACCACTGATGGGAAAATTTGCCAATATCTGGTGCTTTTTTTTAATTGACACTGTTGTCTAATGGGTAGAGGCAGGGATTGTTTTAGACATATTACAACGCACAGGACAGCCTCCACAACAAAGAACTGTCTGGTCCAAATTGTCAATAGTGCCAAGGCTGAGAGATTTTTGTTTTAGGCAAACACACTTTTGCTTATATCTAAAGTATTAATCCAGTTAATATAATTTCTAAAAATCCTCTAGGCTATACCTAGCTATGTAGATATAAACTAAATATAAGAAAAGTTTTGAACTTTTTTCCCTTAAAGCTGGTAACTAGCATTTAAAAGTAGGTTTCTTGCTGGAAATCAGTTGCTTCCTAGCATGCCTTATGTCATCTGCACTATGGTCCCCAGAGGCAGCCTGGTCCTTCTATAGTTACTTTAAAAAAAAATCTTTATTGCTGCAAGTATTACAGATTTCCCCCTTTTTCCATTCTCCCCAGGTCTTCACCGAACTATTGTCTGTGTCCATGGATTATGCACATATGCATATAAATTACTTTTTAAACTAGTTTCTCTCCTTGGATGAAACATCTTTTTTTTTTTTTACTTCATTTTTCCTCCCTGCTTTTCCATATAGTACACTAAGCACTTACAGAAAACAAATGAATTAGAATCCACTGATTCTACTATAAGTGCATTCTATCAAAGTGCAATTGTGCCCCAGGTTACCCTCAAAATTCTCTGTACTTTTATCTTTTCTTACTTTGCTTCTCTCTCCCATTCACATATAAGCTATTTATAAAACTGACACTACTTATTTTCAATGATTCTACATTGACTCTTTTTCTGTATCTTGCATCTCCAATTTCTCCCTTTCCATCTGATCTCACTTAGAAAATGTCTTCCTTGAAATAGGTTTCTTCCCAAGATACAGTATTCTCCAACCCTTGTTTTGCTTCTAAACTTGAAAGAGCTACCTACTCTTAATCTGCTCATTTGATAACAACCTCTATATTAATTTCATTACTATCTGTTTTTCTTCACACTATTTTTTTATATATTTTATTGATTTTTTAAAGAGAGGAAGGGAGAGAGATAGAGAGCTAGAAACATCGATGAGAGAGAAACATCGATCAGCTGCCTCCTGCACGCCCCCCACTGGGGATGTGCCCGCAACCCAGGCACATGCCCTTGATCGGAATGGAACCTGGGACCTTTCAGTCTGCAGGCCGACGCGCTATCCACTGAGCCAAACCGGTTTCGGCACTTCACACTATTTTAATAAAATGTTTTTTCAAAGGTCACTAATGATCATCTCATCGACAAATACAATAGCTTTTCCTGAGACTGCTGGGTTCCAGTCCTTCATGTCCACCCATGTGATTCATGTCTGAATCTAGATGTTCCAGAATAACATCAAATTTATGACTAAAACTGCATTTATCATGTTATTTCAGAACCTGCTCACCTTTTTATGTTTCTGATTTGAAAACATTAACTTCCTTGAAACTCAGTCTTGAAACATGGGATCCAGCTCTGTTGTCCACTTCTCAATGTCATTACACTCATCCAGTCAATTCCCAACATTATTAATTCAAATATCATTTACATTTTCTTCTTTGGCCTGTTCTACAGTTATAAAAATTTGTACAGCTAAAACTTTCAAATTGTTATGAGGCATGAACATTATTCTATGCAATGTATATACTTACCAAATATAGTCTTCAAAATAAACTCTGTAATCAGGAATTACTCCATTTTATAGATGAGGAAAATAAAGCGGAATCATTTTAAGAGTGTTGGTCAGAGCTACACAGCTATTTAGGTAATAAATGAATCCAAATTCTATGTCCATGCTGCCATTGCCATCTGTATCCCTCTTTAGGTGTGACTTTCAAAGTTTTCACCTACCAATCTGGTACCACCTTAACTACCTGACTTTGCATCCTAAAATTTTACTTTAGATAGCCCATGTCTCCTGTCTCATCCTGCTCCTTATAAATTTCCAGATCACTATCTTTATTTCATGCTTCCTTTCATTCATGGATGGATGCTCCTGTACCATAATTCCTTAAATCCAATTCCTAAATATGAGTTTCATGTATTGACATAAATGTTGTCTCATCAAATAGTATCTGTTCTTAAAGGAGTTAGTATTTGAAATTAATGGACCCATATGATCATACAATTTTAGTGTTGGGTGGACATATGTAAATTTAACTGTTTATTCCTCTTACACTACAGTTTTGTGTACTCTGTTAAAATAGGGTTTGCTAGAAAAATCAAATGGACCTTCTTAATTTTCTTTAGACAGTTCATTTCATTCATATTATCTGTATTACAATGAGAAAAAGTATGGATAGAATTGTAACATAGGGTACCAGCTAACTTTTCAACAAAACTTCCTGGGGTGACTATGCCTGGAAAACTGGTCCTCTACAAATATAAAATATTGATTTTCTCAGTAAGCATTTAAGGAATTGATTAAGTCTGGAAGACTGAATCACAGTAACTGAGGTTGGCAAATAGATTTAGACTCCATTGCTAACTAAGATTCATTTGCCATGGCTGCCTGGAACAGCAGGGCAGAGTGCAGTGATCCATGTTTCAGTCTGGAAATGGAAACTAATGGTACTTAGAGCACGTATTTGCTATTTACATACTAACCAAATTTACTAGAAATTGGCATATTAATTAAATTGCTAACTTATTTATATGATGCAGACATACCTCCCTAGTGCTTAAAATACAGGGGAAACCATTATCCTAGCCTGAAAAGCACAAAGAAAGAGGTGCATCATTTTAAAAATTATTTCACAAAGACCATGCTAAGGCCTGATAAATTATGCCTGGCATGTTAAAGAGAACACCTTTCTATGTTGTGATGTCCTCGCTTCTACATCTGATATCTTTTTTAAAAAAACAAACCAAACATATATATTTATTGATTTCAGAGAGGAAGGGAGAGGGAAAGAAACATCTGTGTTGAGAGAGAATCATTGATTGGCTGCTTTCTGCACACCTCACATGGGGGATTGAGGCCCCGCAACTCAGGCATGTGACCCGACAGGGAATCAAACTGTGACCTCCTGGTTCATAGATTGACACTCAACCACTGAGCCACATTGGCCAGGCTGATGTCTTTCTTTTCTAAGTCAGTAATGCACAAACGTTGTCAAATTCTAATCTTCAAATTTATCATTGGGACTATTGTAATTAATTCCTTTGTTTTTGTTTTATGAATATAACCTAGTAGAGGGAAAATAATGTAAATTTAATCAGTTAGATTCATGCATATTCTAGACTTGCTTTGATAAGACTAAAGCAAGCTATAGTAAGAATTTTTTGAAGGAGCCAAGACTTCTCTGATACCCCATAATAAATAAAATGTTGGTTTACTTCTAGATATGGGTAGTCTTACACATAATCTACACACTTTATTTGATTAAATTTAGGTAGCGACTATATTTTCTTTATTTTCAACTTCCCTTTGGAAGTTGAAGAGAATAACTTAACTGTTTCCTTTCTTTGGTTTTATTATTTTGCATTTTATGTTTACAACCTTTCCATATTAGTCTGCATATTCCTTGGGGCTAAAACCATGGATCACTCATGATTGTATTCCTAGCAACACTTTCCACATTGCCTTACACAAAATAGCTTTAAACATGCTGTTTGAATGAACGAATAAATGAATAATGAATTAGAGAAGGACTTCAGTTCTCTTGTCTTGAAGGTTAAAGCAATTGTGATTTTATATTTCAAATAAGAGTACAATTCTCACTTTTGTTTAGATATTTTCTTATTTAACTTTGTTTTAATCAATGAATAGAATGAAAATGTTGAACCCATTCAAAAACCTAAAAAACAAAACAAAAAAAAACTAGCAAATTAGATACTGCACAAGGCAAAAACTATTAAATGAACTTTAGACTATTAGAATTAGTTAGAAGCAAACTGTCCAACAACATCAGTATCCCAAATCGGTGGTCAGAGGAGAGAGGTGAGTTGAATCTGGCTTATTTGGAAGTTTAAACTCATTGGAACCTTCTGAGAGCTCAATAGAGTTCCAATCAGAAAAACAAAGCCTGTGATCATTTCATTCTTTTGTATATGGCTTTCCAGTTTCCCCAGCACCACCTCACATCTGTTAGAGTGGCTATTGTTAACAAGACAAGCAATAACAAGTGTTGGAGAGGTTGTTGAAAAAAAGGGTGGGAATATAGACTGGCACAACCACAATGGAAAGCAGTCTGGCGATTCGCTGCTGGTGGGAATGCAGACTGGCACTATTACAATGCAAAACAGTCTGGCAATTCCTCAAAAAATAGGAATAGAGCTACCATACAACCCAGCAATCTCTGTCCTGGGTATATACCCAAAAAACTTAAAAATGCATTCACAAAGATATATGCACCCCTAGGTTCATTGCAGCATTATTCATGGTGGCAAGACATGGAGACAATCAAAGTGTCCTGTGATAGAGGATTGGATAAAGAAGATGTGGTACATATACATAATGGAATACTACTCAGCCATAAGAAAGGATGAAACAGCACCATCCGCAACAACATGGATGGACCTTGAGAACATTATGCTAAGTAAAATAAGTCATCAGAAAAGGCTAAGAACTATATGATTGCACTCATATCTGAGATATAAAACAGAAACTCCTGAACACAAACAGCAGTGTGGTAGTTGCCAGAGGGAAGGGGGTTGGGGTGAAGGGGATCCTAATAAATGGTGACTAGAGAAGGTTTGACTTTGGGTGGTGGGCACACAGTACAATATAGAGATCTTATAACATAGAAACCCACACCTGAAACCTAAAGGATCATATTTACCAATGTCACCCCAATAAATTTAATTTAAAAAACATAAAAGAATAGCCTGATGCTTTTTCAGGCCTCATTACCATAGGCAAGAGCTGTCATACATGATTTTGATCAAGAGGAAAGTAAAATAAATTTGAGACTTTCTCATTTGCAAAACTTAATTTCCAAAGCTCTGGGTTATCTATTAACAGAGCTGCCTTTCAAATTCAGTACAATACTAAAGGAAAACAAAAACTCAGATTCGAAAGCAGTTCAATAATTGATAACTGTGACATAAGAAAACGTCAAGTGAGTCAGGAATGAATGTTGCCTGTTAGATTTTTTTCAAGTGCAGTTAAATTAGAATCATTTTTCTCATAGAATTCCAAGCTATTGTAAAAGGCAGCCTATGTAATAAAAGGCTAATATGAAAATTGTCCCCTCGACCTGGAGTTCAACTGGGGGCAGACCCGGCCTGCCAACTATCTGCGGCCCCTCCCCCTGGCTGGCCTAGCCCCATCGGCCCCGATTAGGGTGGGCCAGCCGGACACCACCCATGCACGAATTCATGCAGCAGGCCTCTAGTATCCATATACAGCAGTTAAATTTTTGAGTAAGTGGTTCCCAGCTCCTACTTGATGATCCATATTATTAGGCCCCTAGAAAGAGTTACAATTTTTATTATAGAATCCAGCACTATTAACTTTTGTTACCATGGGATCATAGAAATATCTTTATTTCAGTGAAATCATCAATATAGTCTTTCATTCTCTCCAAAATCATGTGCTCATGAGAGAGAGAGAAAAAAAAAAAGCAAGATAGACACAAGAGGCTGTACAGGAATAATGAATGGTCCTATACTTCCAAATCTACCTACCATTTTATTCATCGGTGGTAGAAATTTTTAACATTATTTTCCATGTAAGAAACACTGATCCTGTGTTGAAATGAACAGCAGACATAACTGGTTTGGCTCAGTGGATACAGCGTCGGCCTGCGGACTGAAAGGTCCCAGGTTTGATTCCGATCAAGGGCATGTACCTTGGTTGTAGGCACAACTCCAGTGGGAGGTGTGCAGGAGGCAGCTGATCAATGTTTCTCTCTCATCGATGTTTTTAACTCTCTATCCCTCTCCCTCCCTCTCTGTAAAAAAATCAATAAAACATATTTTTAAAAAAGAAAAGAACATCAGACAACATATCCTATATAATAAAAGCCTAATATGGTTAGCTTGCTGCTGGGGTCTGGCTGATCAGGACTGAGGGAGATGGGCTGGACATGCCCTGGAGCCTGCCCGTGGTCCCTTTCTGGCTCTGATTGTGCACTGGTGGGGTCCCTCGGCCTGCCCTGCACCCTCTCACACTCCGGGCCCCTCAGGGGATGTCCTACAGATGGTTTCGTCCCAATCCCACAGGCCACTCCCTTTGGGAGGGCACCAGATGCAGGGCTCAAGGCTGGTGAGAGCTGCTGTGGCAGTGTGAGCCTCTGCTGATTGGGACTGATTGGGCTCGAGCCTGCGGCAGGCACAGTGGGGCCAGGATGAGCGGGAGCGGCAGGTAGGAGCTGCAGGTGGCGTTGGACTGTGGGTTTTGCCCCGATCTCCTTAGGCCACCTCAAGGGACCCCACCTGTGCACATATTCCTGCACCGGGCCTCTAGTTAAAAAAGAAAAATTTTGGAAAAGACATGGCGTATGTTTCATGATCTTGGAAGAGGAAGCTTTCTTTTAAAAACACACGAAAGGTTCTAACTATAAAGAAGACATATTAATAACTTGGACTACATTATAAATAGGAATTTATGTTCATCAAAATCCACTACTTATAGAATGAAACAACAAACAATGAGAGAAGGTATTTAAAATAGATTCATTTGGCAATTGACTCTTACCATTAATATATATAGAACTCATACAAACCATGAGAAAAAGAAAAATGACTTGACTACACACTTCATAAAAGAAAATATCAAAAAATCAATACATACACAAAAATAATCTATCACAAAAATGCAAATTGAGAACAAAATATGAATTTAATACATACCTACAGGTATAAATAAAATGAAGATGAAAAATAATAAGTGTTGGTGGGATATTAGAAAATTGAAATATTTCTAGTTGCTACTAAGAGGAAACCAAATTAGTATCAACAGTTTTGAAAACTGGCTATTAGTTAGCAGTAATAAATAGCATATCTTATGCATAACTCTTGAGATAGAAATTCCATTCATAGGTATCCACTCAACCAAAATACATACATACAAAAAGGGATGTGCATAGAACCACTATTTGTAATAGGCAAAACTGTAAAAACAATCAACAGAAGTTATAGAAACTGTGGCTTATCATACAATGAAATATTTTGGAGCAATAAAAATGATTGATTTTTTTCCTACATGTGCGTGGAAATTAGTTGAGTTGTACACATAATAAATGCACTATTCTTATGTATATCATATTCCAATAAAAAGTTTACTTTAGAAATGCACAGCAGTCATTTATAAACATGCTATTATTAAAGAAACGTTTGTGCAATGGCTGCATTGTGGGGGAAAATATTGTCATATATTTCTTTTTAAACTATCATTATGCTGGCCTCGTATTAAAAACTGTGCATTGCATAATGTCTCCAAATAAGTCCTTTTTGGTAATAATTGAGTTACTTAAGTAGCTATTAAATACCCATCACAGTAACTTGAAAATTCAAGGTATCCTTTTAATGACAAGGAATCTTTCTTCACCCATGGAGACAAGATACCATCACTTGTTTCATATTTCTTCCTAAAGGCTTATTTCTGTCAAGCTGCTTACATATTCGAAGTAAGTAATTGCCTTTTTGTTCTTTGACAAGATTGAAGTTCTCTGTTATTGCATACAGTGTGTTTAAGGAATAAGAATTAATATACATTTCTTATTGCAGAACCAAAGACTTTGATGTAATAGTAAGATTCCTTTCTGAAAACTTGAAAAAATGCATATGGAAAATGATATTCATTATTATCTGAGTAATAAAACCTCCTGTGTTTAATTAATCATTTTTCTCATTTCAAACCTGCAAACTAAAAGCAATGACCAATTTATATATGATATTTGCATCCTTTCTGAAAATGGTATAACTTACATAGAATCCAAAACAACATTTTTGCTATGTAAAAAAAAAATACTGTTTTTCAAAATGCCGTCCCAGTGTATACTTAAATCAAACCATGTGAGTGCCCCTGTTTCACCATATTCAATTCAAGGACACTTATAGGTACACTTTGTTAACAAGTTTCTACCAATATAACAGCAGTTGATTTACTCAGCTGCACAAAACTGCACTGTTTTTCTTAAAGCTTTGAAACTCTTGAATGAGAGGTGGAGCACATGTATTAAATTTCTAAGACTTCAAAGGGAGCATAATTAACTCAATGCCACATAATTGCTCCAGGGCCAGAAAAAAAAGATAGAAACAGAATTGATATGCCCATTTTGCCCCTTAGAAATTAAATGACAATGCTAAGTGAGTAATTTTGTTTTTAAGCCTTAAACTTTTGACTTTTAATATGTCCCTTGAATATTTCAACAACTTTCCATGCCAACACCTTAAACTTTTGACTTTTAAGTTAATGCATCCCTTGAATATTTCAACAACTTTCCATGCCAACTTACAAATTATAGGAAGTGGTAAAGGTGGAAATTTCACTATTCCCCCTTTTTGACCACAATTTCTCCCTCCATCTCTTCCTCTCTTAGATGCTTACTGAACCTGACTGTCACTGCCCTCCTCATAACCTTTAGTTCCTCTATCTTTCCTATTATCCCAATCCATCAGTTTCTTTCTAGCTTCACTTGCCTTTCTATCCATCATATAATCTAAGTAATTTCTACAAATACTTCTCTTAGGAACCAACAGTGATGTACCCCCTTTGACCTGCTGACAACTTACTTTACCAGTTTCACACTGTGAGTGGCCCCTACCATCCACTGTCAGCATTTGCTGCAAAGGAGTAGAACGATGCCGCAGGAAGTTAGAGAGCACTACTGATTAGATCTAGAGAGACCTTTAATTTTTATAACTGTAAATCTGAACACAATGTTATGAGATATACTTTCCAAATCTAAAATGACAGGATTCAATATATTATTTCCTAAAAATTGCAGCAGGGGTTCGTAAAAGTACTTTATGCTTGTTTAGTTTAAATCTCTAAAAATGTGAAAGAACATTCTGGAACTTCTGACTCAAGAAGGTTAAAGGGAGCAACCCAAAACCCCAACAGAATTCAATAGACTGAGTAAACCAATAATCATGAGGAACAAAGGTAAAGGCCATAAGAAAAGTGTTTTAAAATAAATTACTGAAAGAAAAAAAAATAAGTTGAAGCAGCGGTATCTGATGAAGAAGGTAGGAGCCTTAAACTAGATATCATTGTAAGGGGCAGAACAAAGAGCCTTCTATCCTGCTGACATTTTGATACTTGCAAACACCAAAGTCAAATGGGGGGCAGAAGTGAGATCAGAAGCTGGAAAGTAGGGGAGTGCAATCAATTTGTCAATTCTTGTCATTCGCAGTAGTTACATTCTATAAATTCATCACGCATACTGAATTAGTAAATACTGAGCCATAGCTTCTAAGGAAAGCACAGGGTTTGATTGAGAGAGAGAGAGAGAGAGAGAGAGAGAGAGAGAGAGAGAGTTGTGTTTCAATTCCTCTGGCTGCTATAATAAAATGCTACAGATTGGATAGTTTAAAACAACAAAAAAATAATTTACCGCAGTTCTAAAGGCTAGAAGTCCAAAATCAAGGTGTCAACAGGTCCCTCTGGTTGCACACTTCTTATATTTTTACTTGGTGGGAGGGGAGGGGCTAGGGAGCTCTATGGAATCTCTTTATTTTTAGGATAGCACTAATCTTATTTATGAAGAATTCACCCTCATGCTTTAAGCACCCACAAAGGCCCCACCTCCTGATACTATCACATTAAGCAAAAGATTTCAACATATGGATTTGCAGGGGATACAAACATTCAAATAATAGCATCTTGAGTCATTAACATTGAACTCATGGCCAAGGGCACTAAACTGAGGCCCAAATGAACCTTATCTAGCACACGTACTTTCTCAGTAAGAGGCATCACAGCCTGCTTGTGTATCGGAAGATAGATGGAACTTCAGCAGTACACTTGGAGGCCATTTCATACAGTGAAATCACCAACAAAAGGCACAAAAAATGCAAAAGGACACTACATAGGCTGCAAAAAGGATACATTTACAATGGGAGAGCTGAAATAAGAATGGAGAGCATAGATTTGATCTTATCAGGGAGTATGGGCTTTTGGTAACTCAAATTTTTCAGTTCTGCACATTTCTGTGAATGATCATGAAAGCTTCTCCAGTTTTGAGTTTACAGTTACAAATAAATTTTAGAGGGTATGTGAATTTACAAATACCGAATCAGTAAATAAGATGGATCAACTCTTAAGTGTTGATTTTCACAGGTCCTTCTCACACAGTCTCATAAATCATATTCCTGAGTGCTGATATTCATACTTATGCCCCCCTGCCCCCAAAAAAGTAGAATTCTCTTTGGAAGACCCAAGTGGAGTTTCTGGGGTAAAATGGGGCAACTATTCTTGGCATTACCATCCTAGAGCAAGGACCTCACACAAACACATACAAAATCTAGTACTACCTCCAATTGAATGTCAATGTCCCATTTGCACAACCTTTAGTGATGCCTGCCTTTTGAGCTCCATGCTGCTTGCTTTTTGAATGAATTGTTGGTAGTACTGAAGGGGTCAACCTATTCCCTACATGGCAAAATGCTTCTAGAAGGCATGAGATGAGTTTGAGAACAGCTAAATGAGAAACAGGAACCACTATATATGTCAGAGGACAGTATGGCCAGCTTAGGATGGGGAAGGCAGTGGTTTCACATTCATTCTGGCATTCCTACTTCACTGCTCGAGTATGTAGAATAAACTTTGTCCACAATTTGGACACATAAAATCAGTGATTGTGAAAGACTAGTGAGCCGGGGGAAATGGTGGCTGGGTAAAGGAAGGGAGAGGAATCTCTCAGGAAAACCACAAACATGGATTGCATGTGTTTGAGAACAAAAATAGAAATAGGTTATTACAAGAATCAACGTTCAGAATCAAGGATAGAGGGCTGTGGTCACAATACAAGTCAAGATCATATTAGTTGAAATTATCAATAATACAAAGATGTTTGAATACAATTACTTGAATAAGGTCTGGACTCATTTTATCAATCTTGAAACAGCAATTTTTGGTTATTGGTCATGGGCAGCTTTTCTCTGATAGAGCTTCATATGAGGTCTAACATTCTGGGTTCCAGCCTCATCAATTAATCCCTCTCTCATTGCCTTATTAAGACCTGTGCAAAAGAGCTTCAGTTTTTTTCTCCCCAAAATGAATCAACTTTTCCCGTTTCTGATATTCAACTTTAAAAACATTATCTATAATTTATTTTTACTTTTATCACCAAACTTCTCAAGTAGCCAACATATCAAATTCTGTTAATTCCCTCCATGACCCTTTGCAATCTCTCTCTATTCTCTGCCATTTTTAGGAACCTTTGGCTCCTCAATACAAATATCTTTTTTTTGAGTTTCCATTCTAAAAGGCTTAACTCTAATAGCTACACTACACTTTGCTCTACTTAATTCAAACCAATGACATATCATTATCTGGGTCCCCCCCTCAACTTTAAAATTTATTAAAAATATTTTTTATTGGTTTCAGAAAGAAAGGGAGAAGGAGAAAGAGATAGAAATATCAATGATAACAGAGAATCAGTGATCAGCTGCCTCCTGCACGACTCCTCCTAGGGAGAGAGCCTGCAATCAGGGCATGTGCCCCACACCAGGAATCGAACTAGGATCTCCTACTTCATAGGTCAACACTCAACCACTGACCCACACTGGCCAGGCTCCCCCTACCTTTTAGACTATCATTTACCCCTTCCCTGCATAGTTTTTTACACTTCGCACAATTAGTAGAGCTTCCCTGAGATATCATTTATAGTTCTTTCTAGTTTATTCTTTATAAATTCCCCTTCAGAGATTTCTTCCACATGCAAGCGTTTAAAGGCACTCTATGCCGAGAAATCTCTCATCTGTAGACTTTTCTATTTCCCCAGCTCTTTCTGGCTATTTTCATCGCACTTTTTGGTTAATGTTCACTGTTTTCCTTTTGTCACCACACATCCACCACTCAACACAGAAATCTGTCTTCTTTTCGAACTCACAAATGAACTTGTTATTGCTAAATAACTAGACTTCTGGGTTTTTCATCTAATACACTTTCAGCCCTTATTTTACTGGACAATTCATCAGCAATATCACATTGACATTATTTTCTCCTTTGCTTTGTACAACATTTTTCTTTCGCACTTTTTTCCTACTTTGCTTTCCCCCTACTGCTTAGATTTTTCTGGGTTTCCTCTGCTAGATCTTATTTCCCTGCCTGTGCCTGGTCTTCAACTGTGCCCTCCCCCTTACCTGACCTACTGTTTCTTTACACACGACAGTGCTTTAAATATAAATGTCTGTCTTAGGACCTGAGCTCTCTTCAGCATTTGAATCAGATATCCAAATATTTACTGCATATATATTTACTTGAACATGAGGGAAAACTCTGAGGATTAAATAACACATTCAACATGGCCAACATAGACTTCTTCACCTTTTCCCCAGGCCTGCTCTTCCTCATGTGTTGCCCTATCTCTATCTACTTGCTTCCCCACCTTCGTAAAAGGCTCCATCCCCTCTTTTCTAGGGCATATCTTAGGATATCTCATTAATCCATATTAATATATTTAAGTCAATATATTATTCCAATTTTACTGATGACAAAACTGAGGCCCAAAAATGTTAAGTAACTTGCCAATACAACATCACCAGAAAGTGGCTGAGATAGACTGGAATTTAGCTATTACATCCCACATTTCTTTTATGAATTTCTACTCCAGACACTAAGTCCAGTTCAAATGTGCCTTCTTACTGAAGCCCTCTCTGATCACCCCAGCCAAAAATGACCACAGAAGCTTCAACCTGATTTATTTAATTTTAAGATTCCAATTTATATTACATGGTGTTGTGTATTTCCCTTCAAACTTATAGCAGACTTTGTGTTTCTTAAAGGACAGAACCAACTCCTGTCAAATGGGAAATATTCTTTCTATTGTGGAAAAGTTTAGTTGTTCAATTTGCAAGACTAGAAAAGCTTCAAGTTCTGTATTTACCCTTAAGCTGCACAACAAGTTTCTCTATTAAAATTAAAAAGACAGTATTGATATTTTCCAAAAAGTTTTATTCTTCTTAGTGATTTATATTCTGCTTCAGTTCCTTGATACCAAGTATATAGAGTGTCATAGAACTTCTAACACATTCTTAATTTGGATTATTTATACCAGTGCTTTGGGAATTAAAGAAAGCATAATAGAGAAGTGAGAAAAAGTATTAGTCAAATAATGTCACCCAAATAAAAAACACTAATACTAAAACCCATCTGAAAGTATGTAATGCCGTGGCCCTATCTAGCACTATATAAAACCAAAAACTTGAAGCAAGGCAAAAATGACTTGACAATAATCCTTTGTAAGGCAATAGCAAGCATTTTAGAACACAAAGATGTTAGTTACATCAATCAATAGAAAGCCTTAATTGTATTTGGAGAAAGTTTCTAAGCTTCCAGCCAAATGAACAGATACAATAAAATTTTTGAGGATGCAGCATCATAAAGTGTATAGTGGTCATTACTTTGCAGTTTCAGACAGTGTTAATTATTTGTCTGAGCACAGAGTTCACAGAGCAGAAGTAAATTTGCTATATGTTTTTGTAAAAGTAATCATGGCCAGGCAACAAAAGCCTGATTCAAGTAAATCTTTTCTCAGACGTAAAATTTTAACTTGCAAAAGAAAATAAGGGTTAGTTAGAGAACTTTGCACTTTTGAATTCATTCTTGAATTTATTAGATTCATTCAGGTCAATGGCACTTTGACACCCCCATCAAATTTCTTAAAACCATCCTGGATCTGTGTCTAAATATATATATAAATGCAAACATTCTCAGCAATTAACTGGACAGTACCGGGTAAATACAATGAGCTGGGAATTCACTGTGCTAACCTCTATTAGTGCTGAAGAGAGTTGTGTACTTAATTCCCTCTCACTGCTCTTAACTTTCAACTTCTCAGTGGGATCTATTCCAATGCATTTAATTTTAACACCCTGCCCCCACCCCTAGATGAGTTTTCTTACCTCAGTAATGAAGGATTTGGCTGTGGCAGGATTCATAATGAGGATGGCTCTCCTAAGAGTGTCTCGATAGCGATTCAGCTCCTCGATTCTCATGGTATCAAAGAGAGTGGTGATCATTTTATTGATGTTGTTTTCTACCTTTTGAAGTGCAACATCCATCCCCTGCTGAGATACTCTGTCCAGAAACTCCTGTATTCCACGGATATCTAGGAACAGCAAAATCCCATCACCGTGGCATTAGAGCGCAGAAGGGAGACAAGAACTGTTTCACTTATAGCAGAGTCGTTTACTGTTCAACATGGAAGGCTGGCTGACTAAAACCGCTAACCGGGTAGCAGGTGAAACTCTCAAATATGTTCAAGATTTAGCATGATTTACTGTGTTTAAGTAACAAATGTAGAGATTATTATTTTTAAAGTGAATTTCTTTTTCTTCACTGGACATTCTAAACTATCTCCCTGTGGAAAATGTTAGGTTAGGATCCTCTCACTTCCCTAACGCAGTTGTCAGGTAAGGAAAATACACTTGTGATTTTTCCTCAGCATTAAAGAAGTGATATCAACCTCTGGTAAAACATGAATAGCATTGATGAATGAATCGGAATCAAGATTGCTAACATTTATTAAAATAAGGCGACCATATCACTAAACTTGACATTTACCATCTGAATGGAAAGAGAGTTTTGAGGGGTTATCTTCAAAGGGTCGCAGGTCACTTAGACCACAAATAAAATAGCTTCATTTTTGTCTATTTTATGGGAATCACCTCCGTAGCTCAAATTTGGCAAACAGGGTAGGAGACAGTTTTCTTATCAGGAGTATAAGGATTATACTTTGTATATAAAACAAAATTTAACTAAATATTCACACACCCATTAAGGAAAAAATAAGTTCTGAAAGATTATTAGAAAAAAAAGTATGTCCAATTTACTTTTAAATAAAGAGGATAAAATCAAGTCTAAATAAAGTGTTTATAGATTTATTCCTGGATGTATATTCAAGTATCAATAAATGTCTGAAATGTTACGAATATTTCTTCCTAGTACCACATTGGCTGTTTATAGAAGGGATTTGAACATTGATAAGTATAATTGGAAAATATATGTTAGAATATAAACTTAATATAGCAGATTTGTTTTTACTATATAATAAATTACATGTTTTCTGCATATGTTCATGCCATACAATGTTTGTTTTTTTAAAATATATTTTATTGATTTTTTTACAGAGAGGAAGGGAGAGGGATAGAGAGCTAGAAACATCGATGAGAGAGAAACATTGATCAGCTGCCTCCTGCACACTCCCTACTGAGGATGTGCCTGCAACCAAGGTACATGCCCTTGATCGGAATTGAACCTAGGACCTTTCAGTCTGCAGGTCGACGCTCTATCCACTGAGCCAAACCAGTTAGGGCACCATACAATGTTTTAAAGAAGAAAAATAGTTAAGGATAAGAAGTAAATGGGGTTGTGGCATTGTCAATGGACTATGTAAAAATTCTTAATTGTACATGATTGCATGCATGCAAAATTTGTCTCTCAAGGGAAAGAATTAGTTCGTGTGTTTTTTAAACATTAACAATTAAAAGCAATATATGAACCTATAGAGCAAGACAACAAATAGTCACAAACTTTGAAATTGACATTTACTCATAACAAAATTTATACTTACAAGGTTACAAATTAATTTTAAAATTTTGCTTCCTTATTAGTTTTATTTCAAAATAATTACTGATATAGAATAGATAACTATATAAATACTACCTTATATTCCTTATTCCTAATTATATTATAAACCCAGGATGGCAGAATCATAGCAGCTTAAAAGAACAAAGCCTCATGTAGAGCAGAACAAGAGTTAAAAGAGTGGGGATAATAAATGTATTATGTGCTCACTAAATATCCAAGTCTGTAAGTACCTAGGGGGTAGGATACTCAGGAGTGGATTAGACAAAGGGTTAGATCGGATGCAATTTCACAGATGTGGTAGACACATGTAACAGGACTATGCACACTAAAGGAGACGTTCCCAAATGTTGGTGTGAATCAGAATCACTTGGAAATCTTATAAAAAGAAAGCCCCAAACCAATATGCCTTTAAAGTACATGTCCAGCAGATCTTTGATTTTGAATTTTAAGTTGTTGTTTCATTTCATTTTTTTTAGTTTGAATCACTTCTATGTGAATCTAAATATAAAAAGGGGACATCTGTAATACGTTTAACAGTAAAGATAAATTAAAAATAAGTAAATAGAAAACAAAATTAAAAAAACATTGAAATAAGTCAAGATGCTCAGAAAACACTGTGTGACCAGAGCATAGTCTCCAGAACCTGCATGTTCTAGGAAATGCCCTGTTCACAGAAACAATATATCAATGCAATTTCATATCTTAACTTTGATGCTCCAAAAATATTTATTGAATACGGGACAGGATGTTGTATACAAGGAATACAACAGTGAATACCCTTCTCCACACTTAGACAGACAATAAACAAGTAAAGAACAAATACATACAAACCACATCAGTGCTTGGAGGAAACAGGAAAGGTATTCTGGGAGATAATGCCAGGCAGGGAGGGGGATCTATTTTAGTTAGAATATTCAAGGGAAGTTCCTCTGGAAAACTGGTTTTTAAACTGTTCTAAAGGATGAGAAGACATTACCTAGACAGAGAGATAGGAAGTGAAGACACCAGTATGGAGAACATGCCTGAGGGCAGCAAAGTGCTAGTGTTTGAAGTTGAGGGATTCCAGTGTGGTGCAGCCCAGTCAGTAAGGAGGACAGAGGTAGGTGAAGCTCCTTGTAGAGTGTGGGTCACATTATGTGCCCCCTGATGAGACACACAGAGGTTTTGCTTTTATTCTAAATATGGTTTTTATCTATTGAAAAATTTAAGTAGAGGTTCTAAGTGGATGACAGGCTGTGTGTTCAGTATGAAAAGCAGTTTAAGTCTGCGAGTGACTTGTTAAGATAGTCTGATTCAAACAGAGTTTGTAAATGATATCCCCTTGATTTAAAACATTCTGACAGATTTTAGCTTTTATTTTTTAACAGAAGGTAAGTTTTATATGTATAGTTATTGGGCCAGAAAAGTGATGTGATAAAATATTGTTAGTATCCCTCTGCTTCCTTATTCTGGAATTATGGTTATCATTGCCTAATACATGTGATTCTAAAAAAATATTTTAAATCTCTTTTTTTGTCCTTTTTATGAGTTTATTGGGCTTACAGGGATTAAAAAGTATACAATTTTCAGGTGCACAATTCTACAACAGATCATCTGTGTACTGTATTGTGTGTTCACCACCCAAGTCAAGTCCCTATCACCATTCATCCCCCCTAGACCCTCCTCAATCTCCATTCACCCTCCAACCCCTGGCAATCACCATAGAATATTTCTGATCTCTAAGTAAAGAAATATTTATTTCATAGGTGTCTTATAAGATTAGATTAGTGAGGGCATGAGTGTGTACATGTGTATGCCTATCAATCACATGGCAGTTGCTATTATCCTATCTAATAAAAGAGAAACATGGTAATTAGCCGTACCTCCGCTACCCTTCCCATTGGCTAATCAGGGTGATATGCAAATTAACTGCCAGCCAAGATGGTGGCCAGCAGCCAAGCAGCTTGAAGCGAACATGAGGTTTGCTTGCTTCAGTGACGGAGGACTCCAACGTTCCCCGCCTGCCGCTGCTGGCCTCTGAGCTTGCAGTTTGAAACATTGTTACAAATATAGAAGCTAAACAAAACCCCAGAAACCTGCTTTCAGCCAGCTGGG
>NW_006289714.1:1802145-1823609 GCF_000327345.1 Myotis davidii
ACTCTGAACCCAACCAAGGGCTGCACCCAGGGATTGGGCCTGCCCTCTGCCACCTGGGATCAGGACTAAGGCAGCAGGTCATTATCTCCCAAGGGGTCTCAGACTGCGAGAGGGAACAGGCTGGGCTGAGGGACCCTCCTCCCCACCGAGTGCACAAATTTTTGTGCACCGGGCCTCTAGTCCTATATAAAAAAGGGTAATATGAAAATTGACCTTAACAGCAGAACAACTGGTTTCTATGATGCACACTGACCACCAGGGGGTAGACACTCAAGGCAGGAGCTGCCCCCTCCCCCCTCCCCGGTGGTCAGTGCATTTCCAGTTTCCACAGGGGGAGCTCTGCTTAGCCAGAAGCCAGCTCATGGCTGGCCAGTGCAGTAGCGGTGGCAGGAACCTCTCCCACCTCCGTAGCAGCGCTAAGGATGTTCAACTAACAGCTTAGGCCCACTCTCCCTAGGAAGTGGGCCTAAGCCATTAGTCGGCCAACCTCCAAGGGCTCCCAGAAGGATGTCTGACTGCCAACTTAGGCCCAATCCCCCTGCTAGAGGACACAGGCCAGGCTGAGAGGACCCCCCACCCCCCTGAGTGCACAAATTTTCATGCACTGGGTGTCCAGTTATTAATAACAGGACATAACTACTTGTTAAGAGTAACCTCCACCGTCCATTAGGAGAGAATTGCCTGAAATTGAATGATGGCTGGCTACCCAAAAGAGCAAGCATAATGTTTTAGACTCTTGGAATGCAGGAGTTAAACAATAATAACTTTGCTTATTTGAGAATAACATCAAACACCCATGCTATGTGGCAACTGGTAAGTCTGATGTGAGAAGAATCTGAACCTATTAGCTGCTCTGTGGAAAATCATCATTAAAAGAGCATGGGCCTTTGGTTTTGTTAATTCATGAAGATAATCAACCATGGCAATTATTTAACTACATTATCTGTATGCCTATTAGTTAGCAGGAAATGAAAATAAAGGTTACAGAAATAAAAAAGACAATACATGGTGCCTGACCTCAAGGAGCTTCCAGGCCTGTGGGTGTGACTAAGTGCTGTTTATTGATAGCAGAAAATTAAATAGTAGTTTCAGTTTAGTAGTTCCCAGCCATTACTAATTCTATTGACCAGATAATTGTATAACAAGTAGCAGAAAGAAGGTTCATTAACTAAGTTATTAAAAATAAAACTAGGGGAAAAACCAAGAAGACTTTTTTCTATGCACTATAAAGGAATTGTGGTACCAGAATAATGACCTGCTAAAGATGCCCAAGTCTTAATCCCTGGAATCTGAGAATAAACTAGGTTACCTAGCAAAGTGGAGTTAATGCTCCAGATCACGTTAAAGCTCTTTCTCATGTGAGCTTAAGATGGGGTGAGAGTTTGTATTATTTGGATGGGTCTAGTGCAGTGGTTGACAAACTGCGGCTCGGCAAATCGAGACTCACGAGCCATATGCAGCTCTTTAGCCCCTTGAGTGTGGCTCTTCCACAAAATACCGGCTCTTCTACAAAATACTGACTTCTGCGCTGGGCCACGAAGTTTCAGTCGCACTGTATGTGCATGCCCACACGTGGTATTTTGTGGAAGAGCCACACTCAAGGGGCCAAAGAGCCACATGTGGCTCGCGAGCGCAGTTTGCTTACCATGGGTCTAGTGTAATCACAGGGTCTTTAAAATTGGAAGACAGAAGCAGAAGAGGAGAGTCTAAGGAGATCTGACTACTGAAGAATTAGTTGACTTTGGGGAAATTTCAGAGAGAGACAATGTTGCTGGCTTTGAAGATGGGGCTATAGAACTGAAACATATAATATTAGTAACCAATGTTACCCCAATTTAATTTGAAAAAAAGGAAAATAAATACAGGACTATCTAGTAAAAAATTAAATAGGAAACATTTTTATAAAAACATTAATAAACATAAATATTAATATCTTTCCCAATAACTTTTGTTTTCAGTTATTATTTAGTCTACTCTATGGAGGGGATGATAACTGAAAAAGGTAATTATGTGGGGTTTTTTGTTTGTTTTTTTATTTAAAAAACATATTTTATTGATTTTTTTACAGAGAGGAAGGGAGAGGAATAGAGAGCTAGAAACATTGATGAGAAAGAAACATCGATCAGCTGCCTCCTGCACACTCCCTACTGGGTATGTGCCCACAACCAAGGTATATGCCCTTGACCGGAATTGAACCTGGGACCCTTGAGTCCGCAGGCCGACTCTCTATCCACTGAGCCAAACCGGTTAGGGCGGTAATTATGTTTTAATGTGATTAATGTCAATAAAAGAAATGGAACAAAGGAATGAAAGCATAGGATAGTAGCAACTAATCACACCTTATCAGTGCCAAGGGAAAATTATTCAGCTTAATTACCGGGGTTGTTCTGATGAAAGAAAATAAGATGTGCAATATATCAAAGCAGTTTGTAAACTGCAAATTTCTAAGCAATGTATATTTTCATTATCAAGACTTTATTAACCCAGTCAAAAGCCCCATTTTCCCTTAATTTTCTTTTACTATCTTTTACTATATAAAATACAGAAAACACAAGAGAATCTTGAAAAAGACTAAAAGTTGGTCTAGGTAACATCCTCACACCTTTATATTTTCACAATCATTAATATCTCTGACATATTAACTAACCTTTTTAGACCACTTCCATGACAACTCTCCAAGAGGCAGTGGCTGATTGAAGCTCAATAATTTTCTTTATTAAATTGTATAAAATAATGACAATTATGATCACTAATATAAGATTAAATTTAATCTTTATATGAAGAATGGATAAGTTGCAGCACATATTGGAATGTAATGTATAAACACATTTCAGAACTGAGTTCAGAACCAGAAATATTATTCATTCATTGCAAGCCAATAGTCAGCATCCAAATAGATCCCTTTTGGAATCCAGTCTCTGCTTATGATGTGCCAAGCACTGTGAAAGGTACTTGGAAGAGAATGTTGAGCAAGACAAACACAATCCCTGCCCTCAATGAGCTTGCTATCTATACCCGCTGTTGATAACACAGACCCTACTGCAGATAGCAGGATCTTACAATACTACATTCTCCAAACTGTAGTGGCAATTTAACTAAATTTAATGGCATTCAAACAGTAATTCTCAGTCTTATCATTATGTTCAAATACCTCCTTTAAGATATTAAATTTGGTAGAAAAAGAGATTCATCATTAATTATTTGTAAGTTTGATTTTTTTCCCATCTACTCATGTCTTTTCCTCATTTGAGTAGATTAGGTACATTTAATCATTTTGATCACTTAATGCCTTGAAGACCTCATTTGGAGCAAAAGACCTTAGTTCTGTAGTCAGCCAATCTTGGTGTTTCTGAAATTATGACAGAAGGCAGAGTTTTAAAATTAATATTTAAAATCTTGTGACTTTTCTTTCAGATAAAAAGGAATATGTCATACTGCTGGGTACATAAAATACATCACTGAGCAGAATAAATTTTCCCAACATACGAATAGGAAAGCATACTCTGTAAATGTCTTCTTTCCTGAGAAAATAAGGTTTTCTACCATGGATTTAAAAAATTGTTGAGAAGAACCCTTACTTGAAAAGGAACTTGAGACTTTATGGAGTATTTCCTTGCCATATGTAGTGTATTTAGAAAATAACAATAATCTATAATAATAAAAGGGTAATATGCTAATTAGACCAGACATCTTCCAGAGGTCATTCCGGACCTCCTTCCTGATGAATCTGAGGCCAGAGGGAACCCAGCCCGGGTCTGGGTGCCTGCGGGCGGCCCAAGGGAAGCCAGCCTGGACCCCAGTTGCCAGCAGGCGGCCAGAAGAGGGAAATAGCCCGGGTCCTGGGTGCTTGCTGGGAGCTGGAGGAGGGAAGCCTGGGTCCCAGGTGCCTGAGGGAAGCTGGTGCCAGCAGCTGGAGGAAGGAAGGCCTACTCTTGCATGGATTTTCATGCATTGGGCCTCTAGTAAAATATAACATTAGATTTTGAGGTGACACAGTTCAGCAATAGAAGTCCATTACTGAGATTTTCTATTTGGTAAGAATTTTTGGCTTTCACATTAGATCATAGTGTTTCAATATATGCATTATCTTTACAATAATGCTGATCAATATATATATATATATATATATATTTTAAAGAATATTTTTAAAGGACATTTTACTGATGAACAAATCCAAACATATCATTTTTACCTGCTTGACATAATATGCACTAATGCAAAAGAAATAGTTCAGTAAGATGCTTGGATAAATTATATGATTATGGATGCACATAGAAGTAAATGAGAGAACTGAAAGTTGGAATGTGGCCAAATGAGTAATAAATGGCTTTAACATTGTCTAGAGCAGTGGTTCTCAACCTTGGCTGCACATTAGAATCACCTGGGAATCTTTTTAAAATCCTGATTTCTGGCCTCCTCCTCCGGAAAGTCTGTTTGTTTGTTATGGGGTGGGGCCACAACATTAGTAACAAAGAAACAGAATTTCCGGAGGAGGAGGTGACCCAGAAATCAGGATTTTATAAAAAGATTCCCAGGTGATTCTAATGTGCAGCCAAGGTTGAGAACCACTGGTCTAGACAGACAGTTAATAATAAAGTCATTAGATAGTTGAAAATATCTTCAGGGCAATTGTAAATATTTTCAATCAATTAAGAGGAATGTGTCCATTTCATGGGCCTTCATTAAACCTACATCAAAATGTATGGGATATATTTTGTGTTTCCAAGGAATGTAATCATGAAAATACTCGTTCAGTATTCATTTCAAAGGGGCCCATTGTATGGCAATTTAATTATAAGAAAAGGGTGACATACTGAATCCTTAAGGATAGTGCTTAGGTACATCAAATCACTCAACTATGTATTGACCCTTAATATAATATTACTACATCAGTGTTTTTAGATGCAGGGGAGACAATAAGTAAGCCATTTAGTATTACATAAAGTTGAGTTTCTTCTTTTGTGTTTATGTGTATGGGTGCCAAAGTACTGTATTCAGCCAATATATTTATCTATGTACACAAACAAAGGAAGAAACTTGATTATCTACATATGTATATAGTAGTTATTTACTATACTCCAGTAGTAATTCCCATGCCACACTACTTTATTTTATTTACTTTTAGGTCTTTGATTTTCAGAAATTCAGAGTTTAACAAATTAGAGTAGAGATTTACATATGACAAAAAATCTTGTTGTAAAAGGGAAAATACTATACTAAACCTGTAAGGAAAATGTCAAAAGGCTAAGTACATAAAATAAGTTTAAGCTGACCAAACACACATAAACAAATTCAAAATTAACTTAAAAAGTTTGTTTCAAAGGCAATGGTAAAGGTTAAATTATAAAAACATACGTTTATAATTTTAAATATTAAACATTAAACATTTAATATAATTAAATTTGATATTAAATTAAAATATAAAATAAATTAACTTAATACATTTAAATTTAATCTTTAATTTAATTTTTCATAATTTGAGTTAAATAATTTTTATTCCAAGTAAAGTTTCCTTCAAATTGGTAAGGGAAGCCCGTGTGTCCTTATATGCCTACCTTTCACTCAAGGAACCATCATGTGTTTCAGCTGTGACTGAGAGCATGCCATGCCTGGACCAAATTATTTGGCTCAGGGATTATCATAGGAACCAAACAGGGGCTGAGACTTGATATATGAATATATTTCCATATAAATTATATTTGATAAACAGACAAAGAAGGGGAAGAATCATTGTTTAGTATAATAACCTGTAAGGATATGCTGGGAGTAACCAGTGTCATCTGTCTTGCCTAAGAATAAAGCCAATAGTTGAACTGAAGTAGAGATGAAGGTATGTAAGTGGGTATCACACTACTTTCAAGTTCATGTCTCTATGTCATTACCATAACAAACTCCTTAGATCCATTATTATTATTATCCATATTATCCTTCCAGTCTCCATAACTAGATCTATTAAAATGCACCTACCAATATATCCATGCCAATATCAGGCTAGGATCAATATTGTTTCAGACAAAGGAAACGAAAGAACCCAAATAGCTCATTTGATAAAGAGTACTTCAACCTTACTGCTTATATCACTCTAGTAAATCAGTTCTATTCAGTTCTCCCAGGCCTGAAATTCAACTTTTGTCTCATCAATACTTTCAGAACGCTCCTTAGATCCATTATTATTATTATCATCCATATTATCCTTCCAGTCTCCATAACTAGATCCATTAAAATGCACCTACCAATATATCCATGGCAATATCAGGCTGGGATCAATATTGTTTCAAGCAAAGGAAATGAAAGAACCTAAATAGTTCATTTGAAAAAGAGTACTTCAACCTCACTGCTTATATCACCCTAGTAAATCAGTTCTATTCAGTTCTCCCAGGCCTGAAATTCAACTTTTGTCTCATCAATACTTTCAGAACAGAATCCTCCCACTAAAGCAATCTACCTGCTTTGATTCTATTTTAAGGACCACCTGCTCCTATAAGTTTCTGGTTTTTATATATTGTCAGTTCCCTGATTGTGGAATCTAGTCATACACTGGTATATTCAATTAATTACTTGCTTAGACATCTCTGACAGTGAGCCTGCCTAGATTACTGCCAATTGCTTTTAACAACTCTTCCAGAGTATCATATTCCCCCTACTCGACCAAACGTCCTCTCAGAGATTTGGTTAAAAGCTAAGCAAATTAAGAATGATGCAGAATTAAAAGGGTAGGGCAATATAATGAGTAATACAATAAAGAGTTAACATAAAATTTTTAACTTGAAGAAATTATAACGAAACACAGCAAAGTATAAGTGCTTTTATTTTGCTAAAAATTGTACTGGTCTTGCCTCTCGAAGGTTCTAAGTGCATGTGGCAATGAGTAAACTTGTCAGTTCATATTACTGATACTGAAAAATGAGAATAGATAAGGATAAAGAAATTTAGAAAGGTAGAATATCTGAAAAGCACATTATGATGAAAATGGGAAATTGCTCTTGGTATTTAGGTAGTAGATATAGAAGAGAGTAAATTACATAATATAAAATACTTATTCTAGTTTCTGGCAAATAAAATATATAGAGATATTATTTTTAATATTTTTATTGCTGCTAGACTTTCTATTGGATCAGCTATACTTTGTGAAAGCTTGTAGGATTTTGAGAGGCAACAATCAAGTCAAAGTCCACCCATACAGCCTTTGATTACTGCTGCTGAAGTTAGACACTTCTTTTATCACTCACCACTAGGATTTAGTTTGCATCATTCATAATACTTACGTTACTTTCTCTATTAAGAGAGTCATATAAATATTTTACCTCCTATTTTTTTTTAATTGTAAGCTTCTTAAAGGCTAAGACTACATTCTGTAAAACTCTTTTATCTCACATTTTACATTGCTCTAAGCAAATGAGCAACGAACATTTGCTGAATGACACATTTTTAAAAGCTCAACACTTGTTAAACTCTTTCCAAGCCTTTTAGAAAATGTTTTGAATCAATCCATTCAAATAAAGTGTCCACATTTCTTTTCTCTTTTCATGCATTTACTTCGAATCAAAGACTTGATTCTTCTTTGTTAGGGAATTTAAAGTAGACTTTTATACTGTGCCCTTAATCATAATTAACTGTTTTTGAAAAAGTGTTTCTCTAATTAACTGGATATAGAAGCTTAATCATTTTTTTAAAGTGTATTTCTCTAAGCAAAATATATCTTCAATAACATTTGGCTCCAGCAGGCTGCCTGATTCCATCCATAGATGATGCTTAATCCATTCATTAATGAAAGCAATTCCCAATAACCAAGATAAAAGTCAAGTGCAAATCCAATGTTTGAACTTAAAACGAGGGCACTGATGAATGGATATGTAAATAAACATAACCCTCTTCAAGGTACAAGGTATTTGGATAGATTGATGTTTATTTTGGACTCTTGCCCAGTTCTTTACTAGCAAGATTTATTGTAAGTATCAAAGGGAAATTTTCTTTCACTAACAAGAGTATGACTGGAGATAATTTTAAGGATACAAGCAAGGTGATTTTAATAAATTATTAAATTAAATAATAAGTCGGAAGCAAGTTTTTCATCAAAGTAAAGAAAAATGCTTTTTTAACATTGTTATTCCTAAAACCCTGCTTCTGTCAGTGACACTCCTCACTCCCCCAGAGGACAGAGGAGTTTCATCCACGGGCATTAAGGGGACCCAGTCATACACAGAGCTTATAGCATCTTATTTGCTAAAAGGGAAACAGAGGGAAAGAAAATGAGGAATTTCAAATGAATGTAAATGATTCTATGTGACTACAAAGTTAGAGTACATTTGCAAAAATATTTGCCTCATTAATAATAAAAATGTATTATTTTACTTTCCTATTGTAGCCCATGTAGGACTTAGAAACAGGATGACAAAGGATTTCTGCATGGACAGTTATATTAAGGTGTAAAATCCTCATTTCAATGTTATGAAAATGCCTTTATCCAAAAATCACTTTTCTGTTCCGTATCTTACAGGACTATTTTGATAGGACTAACTAAAAAGTCTTTTCTCACCTTAAAGAAAGATCTAGGGTTTAAATTTGTTATTTCAAATTATGTTTCACCAGAGGTCATAAGAATGCTATTTATGGTTATAAAAATCATACATAATCTGATTGGAGAAAACTGACAGACCCCTACTCAGCATATTGGACCCTTTAGTAGAATTTACTATGTTCAGTAAATAATCTTATCCATGAATTTTGAATGTGTGTTCAATCCCTATTTTAACTGATGAATCAATTATTTTTAATTTTCTTTTTGTTTATTTTATTCATTTCGGTCTCTTGATCTTTGTTTGGTGACCCCTAAATAACATGAATTAAGCAACAAAAAGGACAATTTCCGTGCTGGACACAAAGGAGGTGCTTCCGGAGAGTGCCACAGGCTTTTGGCTGAAATCTACCCATCAAGTTTAATGTGACTCTGGCTGCCCAAACCCCAGGCAACCTTTGAATATTTAGGGCTAAATGTAACTACCACTTGCTTTGGTCGCTGGAAGGCCACAGGATCTCTTATTTGTTGCTCCCCAGATTTCTGCCAACCTTTTTATGCTCCGTTCTATTGATGCCTCTTTCTGGCTGAGTCTTGTATATCTGTTTTCCAATATTGTTGACAATGCTGAGTAGGTTAAGACAAGAAAACCATTATTTTTAAAATGTTTATTTATTTGCTAAGGAAAATAAGTTGCACTGTGGGAGGTAAAATTATCTTGCTGTTTTTCTTGTTTGTTTGTTTTATACAACTGTAAAAACTAGACACATCCATAGTGGATGTAAAAATTGTTCTGAGATTCCCTCTTAAGGCAAATATCTGAGGAAACACATATTTCAAAATATATTTTCCTTACCAATCTCTGGTTATCTCTCTCATTTGATTAAATGTAAGTAAAAAGTTCCTAGACAACGCATCTTTGCAAATTATGGTAAATTTATGAAAAAATGTTTTTTGTTTTACCTTGGAAAGTTAAATAAAGAGTCTCATGCTACTCAATATTTTGTGAGACTTCATATTGTAGACAATATGCCATGCTAACTTTCAGTAACATAATTTTAGTGGCCCCCAAAGAGTTAAGTACTCAGTAGTTATTGAAGTCTTCATAAGGGTGTAAGCATGATATGTCAGATTCTTTGGAACCAATAAATAGAAATTAGCATTTTTTCAGTGTTCCAAGATCTGTCCAAAATGGTCTTTATTATTAAACTGGAGGCCCAGTGCACGAAATTCGTGCAGGGCGAGGGGGGGGAGGGTCTCGTCAGCCCAGCCTGTACCCTCTCCAATCCGGGACCCCTTAGCATATGTCTGACTGCCAGTTTAGGCTTGATCCCAGGGATTGAGCCTAAACAGGCAGTTGGACATTCCTCTCACAATCCTGGACCGCTGGCTCCTAATCACTCACCTGCCTGCCTGCCTGGTCATCCCTAACTGCCCCCCCCCCCCCCGGCCTCATCATAGGTAGCCATTTTTTGAGGGCATGAACGTTAATTTGCATATTACTTCTTTATTATATAGGATTATATAGGATAGAGATATAAACATAGTATATCTCTATATAGTATTTTGAAAGGGGAAAATATAGTATTGTCTTTATGACTTCCAATTACTTGAAAAATGAAGATGCATTGGAGTTAGATTTCTTTTGGAAATATGTATTGACAGCATTTGGTATAGGAATTTATATTAAAACTAGAGGCTCAGTGCATAAAATTTGTGCATAGGTAGGGTCCCTAGTGGCTGTCGGCTGCCAGCTGGGGCCTCCCTTCCCTTAACTGCCTGTGGCCACTGCTGGCTGGGGCGGGGCCAGCAAGGGAGAGGGGCCATAGGCGGTTGGCTGGCTAGCCCTACCCCCTGGTCAAACTCCCAGTTGAGGGGACAATTTGCATATTAGGCTTTTATTATATAGTATTTGACTTCAAAGGGTTTTAATAGAAATGATTGAACTTTTCCTTAAAATTTTTGTTGTTGCTGCTAGATTTATTAGAAGAATCTGACAGGACAAAAAAACCACAAATGATAACGAGTAAGCTCCTTAAAATTTTTCAAGATTTAATAAAGTTGCTTGCCATAAAAATATCACTTACAAAACTCACACAAATCGCAAACACTTACCATATTCACTGTCATAGAATATGATGAATTTCTGCCACGCATATTCTGTGATCACTCTCAGGATAACCTCATTTAAGTAGACAGGTGGGCGAACAGAGAGTGTGTAGTCATCATTCCTGTTGCTCCGGGTGAGTCCACAGCCACTCCTTGGGGTCCCAGCTGTTGCTCGCTGGATGAAGAGGTGGGGGATATGCATAGCATCTGCCAAAGACTGGAGGGATCCCGCTGATGTGCAGCCAATGGAGCTGACCAGGGCCAAGATGCCTTGATTCATAAGTTCACAGGCTGCAAAAAAGCATAGTAATATTGGACTGTCAATGAGTTTCATATATTTTCTCTTTCTTTGAGAAGCAGTGAATTAAGCTTATGAGCTATTACACAACTATGTAAAATTTTTTTTAAAGGAACATTCTAACTGAGGAGATCCTCAAATTACAAAATGCTATTGAAATACAGTTTAAAAATTCTGCCCTTTAGTTATTTAGCCTGTGCGAATTACTTAGGTTCTCTTGGTCTCAGTTGCATCATCCATATAGTAAATGAAATAGCATAAACCTTGCAGGATTATTGCCAGGGTTAGATATAGTTCAGTGACTGTTATCTGCCTCTCAGATGATGGGAATTCTATGCTTTTATAATTATTAATGTATATTAGAGAAAAGGTAATGCCTTACTCAATACATGATATAATGTTTTCAAAAAGGAGATAATATGTAAACTGGTGAATGAATGAAGTGGAGTCGGGTGTTGAAGGATTTGAGTAACGATTTCTGGCCATAGAAAACAGAGCCAACTGGGATTTAAAACTTTGATAACACTTTGTCTCTTTTACTAAACTGGAGAATTGACAATGCTTTTGTTCTTTTTCTTAACAAATTAGAAAACACATAGTCACATCAAATACTAAATTTCAGCAACAATATCATTCTGGTTTCCAGCTGAATAATTTCTTATTTCTACTATATGATTTATGGTCTCTGATTTAATTTCATTTTAACCATTCTATATATGAATATATGCTAACTTCAAAAAATATATAAAACTAGAACAAATATAAATTGTAAGTAAATGTAAAGACAAAACATACATGGGAAAAAAAAGAGACAAGAAGTGATATCTCAGAATGCCAATCTTTAAAGTAAAAACATTACAAAGGAAAAATAAAAAAGTAAATAAATACAAAGAAAAGTAATTCAGAAAGAATCAAGACAAAATAAATTCCATTTATAAGATTATTTATTATAATTGGCTCTGTCTTTATTCTAGATTTTAGGCATTCTAATTCATACATTCTAAACATTCAGACTTTAATATAAATTGTTTTAGACAGTTCTTGAAAATTCAAAGGAAGACTGAAATGATAAGTACCTACATGTAATTAATTGGTCAGTTAATGAAAGCTGACAAAGTCTAAGTTTAGAAGTACTATCTTAATGGCATGCATATAAACATCAAACAAATTAATTATGATTAATGGTAAGAAAACTAATATATACAAAATAAATTAAAATTATTAGGGATATAATTTTCAAGGATAAGAGAGGTTATATGATTTTAAATAAATGTGAAAAATAGCACAGAGAGAAATCCTTCTAGAATATAACAGATTGAGGTTAAAGTTTTATTAAAAATCATAGTAGCTACTCATGTCCATGAAATCAGCACAGAAAGCAATACAAATTTATAGTTATTACTTTTAATGAATTTATGCAAAACCACTGGTCACTAGATTGTTTCATTATTTTAGTAAATAATACCATTACTAATTATATAAGCAAGTAGAAATTCACTTTTAGAAAATATTTTGATTAAAATCTTGGATCATTTAGCATTTAAAATAAGAAGAGAACATTATTAATGTATAAACAGTTGAATTCTATTTTTTGGTTACACTAATTAATAGTAATTAAGCTCTGATAGGTTAGGCTCAGTTTGTTAGAGCATCGCCCCATGCACCGAAAGGTTGGGTTTCATTCCCAGTCAGGGCATATACTACAGTTGGGTGCATACCAGAGGCAACTGATCTATATTTCTCTCTATCTCTGAAAAAAAAATCTGCTAAAAAATAAAAATAAATAAATAATTATTAAATAAATGTAACATTTACTATAAATCTACCACAAAAATTATAAAGTTATACATATAAAAGTTTGAGATAAAAACACTGTTTAACATTATATTCTGTCACCTGTAAAAATATATGAAAATTATCTATTTTAATCTTCAGATTTAGAAAGATTAACTCCAGAGTCATATGTTAATCATCATATAGCAGATAAATTTGATGCAGTAGCCTATATAATAAAAGGGTAATGTGCAAATAGACCAAACGGCAGAACGACTGAACAGCAGAATGACCGAACAACCAATCAAAGCGTAATATGCTAATGATATACAGTGGGGCCTTGACTTACGAGTTTAATTCTTTCCGTGACGGAGCTCGTAACTCAAATTACTCATATGTCAAATCTTAAAGTGAACGAGTGAGACACATGATGCTGAGCTGATGTTTTGGCATTCACTGTGACGTTCGCTGCACCAACTAGCGGTGAGGTATCTGAAGCTGGCTCATAACCCGAATTTGAGCTCCCAATTCAAAGCAAAGAATCAGCCAAGGGACGGCTCGTATCTCGAAAAATTCGTTAGTCGGGACACTCGTAAGTCAAGGCCCCATTGAACTAAGACTGCTCAACTGCTCACTATGACATGCACTGACCACCAGGGGGCAGATAGTCAACTGATCAACCAGTCGCTATGATGTGCACTGACCACCAGGTGGTAGATGCTTCGACCGGCAGGTTAGTTTGTTGCTGGGGTCTGGCTGATCAGGACTGAGTAAGATGGGCTGGTCATTCCCTGGAGCCCTCCTGTACCCCACCCCCCGGCCCGATAGTGCACCATTGGGGTCCCTCAGCCTGGCCTGCGCCCTCTTGCAATCTCAGACCCCTCAGGGGATGTAAGAGAGCCAGTTTCAGCTCTATCCCGCAGGCCACCCCCTTGGGAGGGAGCCAATGGAGGGCTCATGGCTGGTGAACACTGCTGCGGCAGCACGAGCCTCTCCCAGTTGGGACTGATTAGGCACGAACCCAAGGCAGGCACGGTGGGGCCAAGATAAATGGGAGCAGCAGGTGGGAGCTGCAGGCTGCATTGGACTGTGGGTTTCGGCTTGATCCCTGAAGGCCACCCAGAGGGACCCCACCTGTGCACAAATTTGTGCACCAGGCCTCTAGTATAATCTATAATTCCCTTCAATCAATTATGTTACTTCCTGTTAACCTCTGTGAATAAAGAGCACAAACAACACACATACTAGAAAGAGTTACTACTATATAAGAAAATGTATTATTTTTTGATTATCTAGTATTTTATATTATTCATCCCAGTACATACATTAGCAAAAATAACTACATTTTCCCTATACAACCAAAATAGGAGCCATTAAAAATTACAATCAGAGAACCATATAATGTTATATCTGAAAGGGAATTCAGAGATTATGTAGTCTAGGGATGCAAAATCAGCTTTATCTCCTATACCAGTGGTCGGCAAACTGTGGCTCATGAGGCACATGTGGCTCTTTGACCACTTGAGTGTGGCTCTTCCACAAAATACCGACTTCTGCGCATGGGCCACGAAGTTTTAATCACACTGTACATGTGCGCCTGCACGTAGTATTTTGTGAAAGAGCCACACTCAAGGGGCCAAAGAACCGCATGTGGCTCGTGAGCCGCAGTTTGCTGACCACTGTCATATACCAACCATAATTGTTGAGTAAGTTGCCATTCTGGGACAATATTTTGAGAAAAATTCTGAGACGTAATAAAAAAAATTACCAAAATCATTCTGTTAAGTTTCTCAGAGGAAAAGAAGAGGGGAGGAGAGTGGTCATACACAGCCATTTCTCTTATACTGCTCTACCTGCTAATGATTTTGGCTGTCAAAAGCACACCTTTTCCTAATAAATAAATAAATAAATATATAACTAACTAACTAACTAAATAAATAAAAGAATGCTCTGTTCTCTAACTCATTGTCCAATATCCATTTCACCATAGTAAGGACATGTTATTTGTAACCTTATGGCAAAGAAAAGATAGACAGAGCTGTCCACAGGGGAAAGTTCAATTGAAGATTGTCTCTTGTCAGGTTTGGTGAAATAGGTAGTCCCACTAAAGAGAAAGGGAGAACTCACTCACATGCAGAGAATGGATTGTGACTCCTTGACCCAAAAACACAACCCCAGCTGGACATATATAGGAAAGGTCCTGCAAGGCAACCTACCAAGTCAATATTTGATGTCCACTTTGCCTCATTTTACCAATAAAAAATTTTGGTTTAAGGAGAGAACACCAATTGTTTTGCCCTGGACATTGACCTTCCATAGGGTCCTATATAAAGTTTAGTATAAAATAGAGACTACAACTAGTGCCAGCAGAAGAGAGATTTGAGAAAACAAAGAGCCCCAGCAAGAACAGAAACAGAGCTTAGTGAAGGAGCCTACCATTTGCTACAAGAATTTCATGTCTTGACTGTTAGAACACCACATTATTTAGTTTTAGTTCCATACAATGCATACTTTATTTCATTAAAAGGAGTGTGAAACTAAATTTGCAAGAGAACACTGTTTTGTGGGCATCTTCACGTTTTAATTAGAAGAATTCAAGCCAAGGACTTCTCAATAACATATTTCTTTCACGCTTTTATTTCAAGCCCTGTGATTTACTTATATTATGTATGCATGTACGCACGCACCTCCAAACATATAGAGCATATTGAGCAGCTGCTTGTTTTGCGACTCCAGCTGCTTCGAGACTTTAACACTATCAGAGATGTTAGATTCTCCACTAATTGCTGAAAGCTCACTTTCCTCTTCTTTCTCTCTCTCTTTTATTTTCCCCTCTTCCTCTTAATTGCAATGATCAAAACTTTCTCCCTTTTTGGTCACTTAGCAGTTATGGAAATGAAGTTCTCTGTATAAATGCACACTTTTAAGTTAAATGATACATACGTTATCTTAATTTGCTAGTAGGTATAAGGTATAGGTAAAGAAGAAACACAGTTAATAAGAATTATAGTACCTCCCAAAAGGATTCTTATCTTGTCCTCCCATAATAATCAACGAAGAAGACTCCATTTTTTCAAGTTTCTCCAACTCAAATGCAGCATACCATATTTCCAGAATTCTAAAACATTTATAGTTTCTTTTATCACATGAGGACATATTTTAACTAGCTCAATGTATTTCATATGATGGATTACTTTTCTTGAAAAATTCATTAATCAATATTGACCTTTACAATGAGTGAGCTCTTTTAACTGAGAACATAAGGTAACCTTCCGTGGCAGATGCGGAGGATTTATAAAATTTTTGAATAGCTGAATTGAATTTAACCTTTTTTTTTTTTGCTATTTAATCCAATAATGAGTCACAAGCATAGTATTTACAATTGCTTTTTTCCTTTTCCATTCACCAAAAAGCACCTGACATTTGCTTTTCTACTTGTAAGAATATAGTGACACAAAACATTTTCAGCCTATCAGACATTTAGCCTTCTTTGCAAATAGCATTCTTGGCAACCAGCTGAGAAGTGGGATATGAAAGGTAGGATTAATTTGACACATTATCAATGTTGTTTGCCAAAAATATAATCATTTGGGACGAATTCTTCTAAATAAAGATGGTCTTTATATATAGATAGTGTTACAAGGTCCAATTTAATCATAATTATCTACTTAGAAAGTGAGAAAACTGAAAAATATTCATTTGATCATAACTGAAAAGCATTAAGACTTAATTTTCTTTTATAATGAATATGGATGGCTAAAATGGTTGATTACCAGCCATCAAATGAACTGAATAATTTTGTCAACTATTTTTCAGTCATCTGAAAAAACCAGCATGAACCCTTTGTTATGATTTGTGACCTAAGCCTGAGGTGAATTAAACATTTAACCTAGCACCTATTACAAGTCACTTTATTTTCCCACTTACAAAAAGCTATTATTATTCTCATTTTCAAGTCAGGAAGCTGGCTCAGTGAAGTTAAATGTATTGTCCAAATTCATACCATTAGTAAATGACAGACTTGGGATTCAAACTTGGCACAGATTTCAATGACTGGGCCGCAGAGAACTGAAAAATCATTGCTTTTAAACACAGAGGTCCGTATAAAAATGAAGTCACTTAACTCTTTCTTAATACAAGATTCATAAATCCAGCCTCCTGGATATAAAAGAGAAAAGGATAATAATACTTTTGATATCATTATTTCTCTTTTCTTTGGGGCTTGGGTTTAAGGTATTACTTTTCTACAGTTTCAGCTCCAAATATAAAGAATATATACAGAGAAAATTATCAAGCATGCAAACAGTAACTGAGAAGAATCTGCAAAGTACTTAGAACACTTACAATGAAGCCCTAAAGGGGCTCTACCGACAATGATGTGATAAAAATGATAAAATAATGACTAAATGTTAGTATGTTTTCATATAGTGGTTTATAATTTGCAAAATGTGTTTATATGCATTTTGCAGCATGACTATATTAGAGAAATTCCCATCCTCATTTACAGAACACTAAATTTTGGCCCCTTTTTACATTCCCAATAAGTAGTGAAGATAAGGCTGGAATACAGATTATATGATATTTACTTTAGATCTTTCAATTATTTATTTCTATAATAATAACAGCATAATATGCTAATTAGAATGGATGGCCGAACAGCAGAACGACCTTCCAGATGAACTTCTGGATGAAGCCAGGGCTGTGAGGGCTGAGCACCCCTAACAGGAATTTCGTGTATCAGAACTCTAGTATATATATAAAACCCTAAGCAATCTGTGGACCTTTTGCCCGATAGCTATGATGCACACTGACCACGAGGGGGTAAGATATTCAATGCAGGAGCTGCCCCTTGGTGGTCAGTGTGCTCCCACAGTGGAAGTGCCACTCAGCTGACGGGGCTCATTTCCAATTTTTTATTGCTACAACACAGAAATACGTTAGATTATCACACATTGATTTTATATTATAAAATATTATTAAGCTCACTTGTTAGTACTAGTTTCCTTTTTGATAGATTCTATTTTCTACATAGGCTCACATCATCTTCAAATAAGTCACTTTTACTTCTTCCTTTCCAGTTTGTGTACCTTATGTTCTTTTCATGCCTTATTGCACTGGCTAGTACCAGTCCAATGTTGACTACACATGGCAATAGCGGCCATCATTCCTTTATTCCTGATTTTAGGGGGAAAACATTCAATCATTTACAATTATTTGACAATCTTATAGGTTACAATAAGATGACCTATAAGATTTTTTTAACCAGGTTGTCTACGAAATTGAGGAAGTTCCATTTTATTCCTAGTTTGCTGAGAGTTTTGTTGTTGTTGTTGTTGGTGGTGGTGGTGGTGTGTGTGTGTGTGTGTTTTAATTAGAAATGGAGGTTGGATTTTTGTCAAAAGCTTTTTCTGTGACTATTGAGATGAAAACATGGCTTTCTATTTTCTGTCTCCTAATATGGATAATTACATTGTTTGATTTCTGAATGTTAAACCATCCTTGAAAGGACTATGCTAGCCTCAATAAATAAGGTGGAATATAGTCATATCTATTAAGTTTTCTGAAAGAGTTTGTGTACAATTAGTGTTTATTACTTCTTCCTTAAATACAATATTTGGTAGAACTCACCAGTAAAACTTTCTGGTAGGAAAGTTTCATTTGTGAGAAAAATTTTAATCATAATTTTGTTTTGAAAAATAGATATGTAAAATCTAATGCATAAGATAAACTAACAAGGAAAAGGGAGCAGACTCAAGGATCCAGAGAATAGACAGCTCTCAGGGGAGGGGGCTTGGGGACTGGCTAAGAAGGATAAAGGGATTAATCAAAGAAAAATAAAAGAAAGGCTTATGGATACAGACAACAGTATGTTGACTGCCAGAGAAAACAGGGTGTGGGGAGAGGTAGAAGTTTAAGGGGGGATAAATGGTGAAGGAAGGAGACTTGATAGGGTGGTAAACACACAATACAATATGGAGATGAATTATTGTAGAATTGTATACCTGAAACCTATACAGTTTTACTAGCCAATGTCACCCCAATAAATTCAATTAAAATTTCAATTAAAAATAAGTCTACTGCAAGGGGAACATATATATTAAAATATCCAGCTTATTTATTTCCTATTGAGTGAATTTTGGTAGTTTGTATCTTTCCAGCAATTTGTCCTTTAACTTAAGTTGCCAGATTTAATGATATAAAGATGTTTATAATAATCCCTTGTAATGCTTTTAATGTCTGTAGACTTTGTAGTAATGTTGCCTCTCTCATTCCTAATATTGGTCATTTGAATCATCTCTTTTTTGTTCCTGATCAGTCTGGCTAGAGGCTTATCAATTTTATTCATTTTCTACAAGAAACAGCTTTTGTTTGCATTGATTTTCTTAATTGCTTTTTTGTTTTCTATCTCCTAGATGTCTACTCTGATCTTTATAATTTCCTTCTAATTAATTTGAATTTAGTTTGCTCTTCTTTTTCTAGGGCAGAAGATGTGATCATCAATTTTAGTCCTTTTTTATTTCTAATATAGCTATTCAGTCCTATCAATTTTTATTTATGACTGTTTTAGTTTACCTTCTTTCTGCTAAATTTCACCCATTATTCATTCATGTGACTCATCTTTCCTGCTAACATATTTAACTATAATTATGTTTTTATTTTCTGTTTGATAGTTCTAACATCGGGAAATATAGCTCAGGCTTTTTCTGTTGCTCACGTTACTTTCTGAAAATGGATTTATTTTTCTCAAGTTTTTGTGTGTATCTCATAGTTTTAGATGGATTGCTGGGCAGCAAATGTTGAGGTAAATAGTATCAGTGCACTCCTTCTGTCAGGCTGTTGGTGTGTGGATGATTCGATCTAGTCAGGAAATGATCTGGATATGTTTTTTTGTTGTTGTTATCATCACTCCGCACAGTGCTCCACAAGCTTCCAATTCCTCTAGCATCAGGTTGATGTTACTTTATGCTGAGAATGGGGCCTGGATTGCCAGAAGGTTTTCTTCAGTGTTCCTCTCCCTCTCTTAGCTGCACCTCAGTGATGATCCCTCTGTGTCCTGGATCCATCCACTGAGGTAAACTCCTGTGTGTTACTGGGCACTAGGCTCCTTGCTGTCCTGGTCCAGCCTCAGTCTCAGGCAGACCCTGTGCAACTAGGCCTTGAAGGTGGGCCTTTCTCAATATTGCTGCCCTCATCTCTGTGATTGCCAACACTACCTTTTATCTTTGGTGATTGATGGGTCAGGAGAGACATGCCTGTCTCCCAGAATTAGTATGTCACTGCTTGATATTTGTGAAAGATCCTTGGCCCAAGACCCAAGATGGTTTCCTACTTGCCTTCCATTGGTAAAGGCTTTTAAAAAAAAATTTGTTATTGATTTCAGAGAGGAAGAAAGAGGGAGAGGAGACTGAAACATCAATGATAAGAATCATTGATTGGCTGCCTTCTGCATGCCCCCTACTGGGGACCCAGCGGGCAAGTGCCCTTGACTGGAATCCAACCGGGACTCTTCAATCCCTAGGCCAACCAGCCGTGGGCAAACTACGGCCCGCGGGCCGGATCCAGCCCGTTTGAAATGAATAAAACTATTGAAAAAAAAAAAGACTGCACCCTTTTATGTAATGATGTTTACTTTGAATTTATACTAGTTCACACAAACACTTCATCCATGCTTTTGTTCCGGCCCTCCGGTCCAGTTTAAGAACCCATTGTGGCCCTCGAGTCAAAAAGTTTGCCCACCCCTGCGTCTATCCACTGGGCAAAACCAGCCAGGGCATTGGTAAAGGCTTTGGCTTTGACCCTTTCACCAGCAGCAATAGATCTTTGCAAGATCCACATGTGGGTAAAAGGGTTATTTGCTCCTCCCCCAGCACTTGAACTTCTTCCCTTTGGCTCTTCCCAGGAGGGCGCTCACCAAGGAGGCTCTACTCAGTTCCAGTCCAATGATGAGAGGCCAGATGAGTCTGAATCCGGCATCTCCTAGGCTCCCCTAGAGCCGGAGAGGAACAGGGACCTCAAGGCCTAACTGCAGAAGCTGAATATCACAGCAGGCAAGCCCACCATAGGAACTTCAGAATGTATTTTGTTTCAAGAAAAATGTTCCCAGCATCAGCAGACACACTGGGGCAGAAGGGCCCCTGGAGCTCAGCAGGCTCCGCCCCTGCTGCCTGGTCGCCCCAGCACTAGGGAAAGGCCTGCACTCACGTTCCACATTCCCTGCTGTGAGAGAGCGCAACAGCTCCTATCCACTCTGTCTGGAGAGGGGAGGACCAAACTCTGCCTGAATGTCCTCCTGCGCCAACCCGAGGATGGCGGGGAGCGGGCTGCGCTGGAGATGGACCACCTGTGGCAGGAGGAGGGCCAGCTCAGCGCGGTGTGGATGGTTTGGTGACCCCAGAACGCAGGTTCCCAGGACAGCCAGGCTCCTGCTGCAGGGAAAAGACCCTGTGATTCACTGTCAGCGACAGCAAGGCCACTGAGGGTCGAAGTGCCACCCGGGATCAAGGTGCCTGTCAGGGGCCCGGCAGGCAGGCAGCCGGCCGGGTGCTGCTCAAGGCTGCCTTGGTCAGGATCAGGCTGAGCTGTGATCCCCAGACATGCAGGATGGTGAGGACTCCTGCTGAGCCCAGAGCCCAGAAATCTGGAATACTTGCTGCAAGGGGCCGCCCTCTGTGTGCAGGGCAGGTACCTGGCACCACCTTCTTGTCCTGTGTCACTCTCAGTGACCTGTGGGACAAAGGCTGGCCTCCCGGGAGCAGGTTTGAAGACTCT
>NW_006289714.1:1823851-1838683 GCF_000327345.1 Myotis davidii
TCTCTATATCATATCTTCCTTTAGTGATTTTCGGAGTCAGAGAAGCCAAGGAAGGCAGCGATGGGGCCAATAGAAAAGAGTGTGAGGTGATGAAGCAAATAAACTCACATCCAGCAAAAACGATAAGGTGGTATAGCCCCGCAGCTACTCAATGAAAAGTTACTTGTCCAGGCTGACCCTAAATTCATGCTGGAAAACCTGAGCAACAACTCGAAGGAATATAGAAAGGGAAATAAAAATCAGGGGAACAGCTATGCCCAAGAAAGTGGTGAGATCCTGTGAACGAGACAAGAATTAGCCTTCAAATATGGGAAACAAACTTCAGAGCTTAAAACACAGCTCTTGGAGGAGGAAAAGCTGGAATCCGATTTCAAGCAGCATTTGGGAAAGGAGACATGGGGCAGGGAAATGCAAACATTACAGGAGGAGCTAAAGAACGCCCAGCTGGAAAGCTGCTAAGGCCCACGGGGGCAGGTCCAGGAAAAAGCAGTACCGGAGAAGCCATGAGTGAGTTAGCCCTGAGCATGTTGGGAAAGAGAGAGAGAATGGAGCTAAAAAGGAGGCCCAGGCCTTGGAGGTGAAAGCAGTGGCATCCTTCTAAATTGTGCAGAGACCCCAGCGCAGAGAGCCAGCGATCACACAAAAATTAGTGCAGCAGTTCCAGCAGTGCCTGGGGGTGCAGGCCACCCAAAGCCGCTTGCAAAGTCAGAAGCCTGGGCTGCAGCAGGAGCCATGATCTGTGGAGTGCTTAACATCCAAGGGAGGCAGTGACTGCAACAGGGTGCGCCAAAGACCGCAAGAACCCCTTCCCTAGGCGCCAGATCAAGGATTAGTCTACAGTAATTCCTAAACTACCACTGAGTCAGTAAGAACGGGAGCAAGTATTCTCAGCTGCTGCATCAGCCTGGTTAGCAAGGCTTCTGGCTCCCATTGCTACTGATAGGTAGGTATCCATCATGATGTGTTAATGCGAAGGATTAGGTAATTTTTTCCAGCCCTAGGTATTTGTGAGACCAGCTTTCCTTAATTGGGTGTTTCTTGAATTAGCTCTTGTTAATAAACAGGATGTTCCTCAAACCTCCAGATAACCTAACACCATTTGCCAAACACTTATACATGAAACCAGGTCCAGAAAACCTCCTTGAGGAGGTGAAAGGAAAACAGTTGTGTGACTTATTTAATCTAGCTGAGTCAGATTTCTTTATAGAACAAGCACCTTTAATGATAGAATCTCAGATTGACTTTATAGAGTACTTTCTGCTCTGAAAATAACCAAAATCAGTTTATCCTCTCCTTTTGCCAGCTCAACACAAAGGCGGTGTTTTCCAGTGGTGTGTGTGTGTGTGTGTGTGTGTGTGTGTTTTTAAGTCTGTGCCAGTGACCAGGTAGCTCCCTCCATAGTCTTCTCATGATGGAAAAGGTTCTCTAATAACAGCGAGATCAATAAGCACTAGGCAGAATGGCCTTCTGTCTGAGGCAGCCCTTACAATTTTAGATTCCAGTAAATTGGAAAGGGAAGAGACAATAAAGGGGGCATATGTTACATCAACTCTTTTGAAAATATTGTGAAGAAATTCCTGTAGAATTAGTGAGGGAAAAAATATCAAAAAAAGGTTTTTAAATATCTGGATAACTTTTAGAGTCCTGAGCCAAATTCTATGACAAGATTACCTAATGTTAGATAGAGTAAATAGTTTCATGTCCTTTGTTACATTTTTTTTTAACTAAATGTGTGCTTATAGTATATAAAATGCCTTTTGTAATAAAAAGGTGCCATGTATTTATGCCTTTTGAATAGAACTGGGAATGGTATTTTAAATTAGTATAGGCTTTTAAGGTACTTGAGTTTTAGGGTTTTCTTTTGCATTTATGAAATATTGATGATTATATCAGTGATTTATGTAAATACTGAATCCTAGTACAGGAATATAATCCCACATTTCAACATTGCTCTCCAATGGGAAAACATAATCAACTTAGTTTTCCAATAATTGTCAGTAATGGAAAACTTCAAAATAATTTTCTTAATTTTTGTTTTATGGATACATAAAATGAATTCCTTTAAATTGGATTAAGAGAGGACTCTCCCTCAATGTGTCTTTAACTTGTAGCTTTAACAATTTTTTTCTGTTAAATATGTAGTTTCTTTATTAAACAAGTTTTTTGTTATCTATAATAATAAAAGTATATTATGCTAATTTGACCAGATGTCCTTCCGGACATCCTTCCAGACGAAGCCAGGGCTGCGAGGGAAGCCCAGGTCCTGGGTGCCAGAGGGCACGGCAGCCAGGGGAAGGAAGGCCTGCTCTTGCACAAATTTCATGTATCGGCCTCTAGTTAAACAATAAAAGCCTTAAACAATGTCAGCCCAATAAATTCAATTTAAAAAGTGCTAGTTGCCACTTGTGGCTAGTAGCTAACATATAAGACATCACAGATCTATACCATAACAAACATGAGGGAAAAAGTAAAATAAAGGTCTACTTGGATTAATTTTTTTAAATCTTGTGGGGTGTTTTTTTTTTAAGATTTTTACAGCATAGGTGATAAGTGGGTGAGTATTGTGCCTGCTCCCTGTAGCCATCCTGCACCTACACTTCGCCTGATCCATTGAGGGGGGCTCTACCTGATACCCTAATGATCCAATTTTTTATGCTGCCTCGTGGAGGCCCATGGCAATAGTTTACAATCAAATATTAACTCCCTTTGAGTCTGGGGCCCCAGTTACTCCAAACAAATACAGTAGCTCATATTTGGGCTTGCAAAATCATAAAAATGGGAAGTGGTTCCTTCTAGCCTTCAGGGAGGTCAGCCACTTGTCTCCTATGTTGTCAATGGCCAGGCTGTTAATGTCTTGTCTCTCCTTGAAGGAGCTTGCCCCTCTTTGGATTTTTGTTTCCTTGGTTACTTTCAGGAAAATTATGGCATAAAAAACTAATTTGGCTTTCTCTCATTTTTCAGAGAGAAATAACTTTCTTTGTACCTTATTACCTCTTAAGAAGAGATGAAAAAAATCCAGCCACTCATAGATTACTACTATAACATTTTGTAAGTGCCTTTTGCATTGTAATTACTAAACCATGCCCGTCTCTGGATCAGACAGTCTTCTCCAATTTTTTACTTGAAACCCAGTATCTTGAACCTGATAAACTCCATCATAGCTTGTTAATTACATCTAGACAGATTTTAAGTATTTTTTAAAATATATTTTATTGATTTTTCACAGAGAGGATGGGAGAGGGATAGAGAGTTAGAAAGAAACATCAATGAGAGAGGAACATCGATCAGCTGCTTCCTGCACATCTCCCACTGGGGATGTGCCCGTAACCAAGGTACATGCCCTTAGCAGGAATCGAACCTTGGACCTTTCAGTTCACAGGCCGACGCTCTATCCACTGAGCCAAACCGGTTAGGGCTAAGTATTTTTTATTAGAAAGAGAACACTGTTTCTGAATTTCATTATGAATAATTTTATTTGTGTTACCAATATTTTATTCCTTGACAGCAATGTCATTCAGGCACACACACTATGTGTAGAGACATTACTCTTCTTCACGGGAACTTACTTGTCATGGCCTATAAGCTTTCTATAAACTCGGCCACAGCTCTGATCTAAACCATTCCTTTCAGCAGTGCTCTTTCTATTTTAGCCACACTGGTCTTCCTGCTTTTCCCTGCAGCCTCTTTGCTCTGTATTCCTTTGCCTGGGTGCCTTTTACCCATATACTCCCTCTTATTATTTCATGCCCCGCCTCTGTTCTTGCAGCTCCTTTCAATAGCATCCCTGATACTCAAGACCCTACTTTATATTTTCTTTAACATTACCGTCATTTGACTATATTTTCACATCTATTTGTTTCTATACCTTTACTCTATCTTTCCCACTAAACATCAGCTACTTTAGAGGAGGAGCTTTGTCTGTTTGCTCAATGCTTTCTGAGTACAGCATAGAAAAGAGACTGGTTCACTGCAGGCATTCAGTGAATATGTGGTGACTGAATGAATAACTGAATAAACAGTATAGTAGCATTCTAATCCCTAAAGTGGAAATGGTATATGGTAGTTTAATTACACTAGAAATGATCATTTACTTTAATGTTACTCAGTTTGCTTTTTTCACAGAAACAGTCTATTCCTGAAAAAAAGTCACTGAGATGCTGGTCCTGCTGGTGAAGAGGAATCTTAAATGGAGTTGACAATAGTAAGAAAGGCAAAGTGAGAAGAATTTGTCCTTCATAAAAAAGGGCTTAGCATTCCCCATGTACACCATTTAGAGATACCAATAGTTCTTTGAAATAGGACTAGCATATGGAAATTAGATGAAACCAGAGATGTTGAGAATTATTTTTTAACTCAGATATTCTTGACATATGGGAGACCTCAGTAAATATTTCTTAAAGGTGTTAATATAATATGATATGTAATAGATTAGAACATCATTTTAGAAGCAATATTCTCCATAGATGCTTTTGCATTACTAACATATCAAATTCAGTCTGTCATCTCTTTAGTCTGCTAACATTTATTTTAAAAGTACCTGACATTTTATTTGATTAAAATACTCGTTCAATGCTATGTATGTTTTAGATGATTTTAAGCTAAGTAGAAGAATTCATTTTGGTTTTTAAATGAACCGAAATGGCTATTTATGTGATTTATTATAGCAACTTTGAAAACACATCTGATTTTTTAATATAGTCTACTCCCGTTCATTGTAAAATGCTTCTAATTTTTCTCAATCCCTAATCTGTGATTTAATCTTGATCTGATTAAGACATATAATAGGTAGCAGGAGCTAGATCTCAGTTATCCATTTGTGAATTGATCAGCACTATCACAGTTTATGGATAATCACATTTCACTTAGAAAAAAATGCACTTGGATTTATTTTCTGTGGAAGTAATCTTTTATCATCTGCAGTTTGCTATCATATTGTAATTTCTCTAATAATGTATCAGGATCATGTCTATTTCCAGGGGGAAAATACTGCCAACATACTTTACAGAGCTATGGAACAGTGTGCACAAGGTTAAAAACACTATTTAATAGTTACTTTGGCCACTGCTAACAGCAATTACGCAGTGAAAGGTGATAATTCCTGAAAAGTATGACATAAAATTTGTGGCAACTATTTCAAAAGAGAGCTTTTCACTATGTCACATGGATTCCATTCTCTTAGATGTTTTCTAAGCGCATTGTGCACGTTGTTGAAAAGACCTGTGTTTAAATCTTTGACACTAATTCTCTTTGTGTGCAATTCACTTAAACATACAAAGATAGTGTTTCTTCTAAGGGAAGATATAAAATCAAAACACTAGGTGACATGACAGTATTCCTAACATTGACACCAGCATGAAAAAAATAAAAATAAAACACACACACACACAAACCTAAGCCTTCTCTACTCCTGCTGTTGCCTAGAAACTTGCTTTTGGAAAAAAGTAAGGGAAATGTGTTGACTCTATAATCTAGAGACTTAGGGTACAGGTAGGAGTCCTGACTTTCAGTTCTGGTTCAGATATGAATCAGTGTTGGGCCTTGGGCACGAATTACCTTTTCTCTTTGGATTTTAGTTTCTTCGTGTATTAAAGGCGAAGGTTAGACTAGATGGTTTCCCAGGATACACTATACCAACATTTCTCTTTCTTCTCCTTGTTTAGATTATTAATGAATCTTTCCTCTCTTTGGCACACTCTGACTTAATTAGTTACATATTGGCCTAGAATTAGAAATATGTTTTCTATGCCTTTAAGGTTGGCCTTACATGCGTCTGTTTTGAATCTCTATGACAGCGATGGTGAACCTATGACACGCGTGTCAGAGGTGACATGCGAACTCATTTTTTTGGTTGATTTTTCTTTGTTAAATGGCATTTAAATATATAAAATAAATATCAAAAATATAAGTCTTTATTTTACTATGGTTGCAAATATCAAAAAATTTCTATATGTGACACGGCCCCAGAGTTAAGGTTTTTCAAAATGCTGACACGCCGAGCTCAAAAGGTTCGCCATCACTGCTCTATGAGGACATTTTTATTTTCACATTTCAAGTTGGGGTTGATGCTTATGGTGAATCAGTAAGTTCTTGCAAGCTGACAAGGAAAAGAGTATGATGGATTTTATTTATAATGTGCCTGTTTTAAAGTGCCCTGACATTTGAAGTTTTTCACTGAGCAAGGGTTTATGGCCTTTTCAAATAAAGGTTTATCTAGTTGTAACAAAACTATTTTCTTTGAGTGTGTCATATATATATATTATAAGGTTACATATGTAGCACTAAATTTAACATCTCTTCCTTCCCACACACCCCCAAAAAAGGAGAAAGGAGAAAGTTTTAACATAATATTCTGATTACTGAGAATTTTCCTTGTTTTAGAGACAATGCAGACAAATAAGTTAGGATTCATGTGGGTTTATATTAAAGAAGCAACATATATAGAAATAATATTTTTTTATGATGACATTCTCATCCCTATGTCTATCCATGAAACACTGTAATGTTTTATACTTCATAGCACCTTTGATGTCATTACACTTTGAACTCTTTCACACATGATATCCATGGACATTATTTTAATGAGTTTTAGATGCTCCAAATGCAAATAAATATTTTCTCCACAGTAGTGATAACATAAGGATACTTTCCATAATTTTAGAGATTTGATTTCAAAGCCATTTTTATCTCTTTCACCACCACAAATACCTATGAAGCAAACAGTGGTCATTATACCCTGTTTGTCCAGAGTTTTCACTGATCTCAAATAAAAAACATGTATGTGAAAGTCTTTTCCAACAACACAGTTACACTTTATTATAATTTGTATTACCTTTATTCACATGATTCTATTCTTTCACTGGAAGGATACAGAAGTATACTTTGAGGTAGTTGTTTACTAAAGATGGTAATCACTTAGAGATTCAGGTCTATAATTATTGATCCAACCAACCATTAAGGACATGCCCAAAGGAATACAACATAGTGTAATACAAGGTCTTTAGAAACTTACAGTTGCCTTAATAGTCTATCCCACCCAATATTAAATCAATATAAGCAAAAATATTATATAAAAGAAAATATAAGACTGAATATACAAACATCATTTGAATTCAAATAGGGGACACATTTTAATATAAGTTGGATCAATTTGGCCTGAACTAGTTAGATTTTTTTTTTCTGATGAAACATATTAACGTTTATGTCCCTTAAAAAACTTACCATTTTTATATTCATTTTTTATTGGTATAGAATTTGTGTTTATGAAATATTTGTTGAAACAAAAGTAAGGTGGGTCTTGAAGAAGAGTTCATTTCTGATAATGAAGGAGGAAGGAGAAGGTACCCTGGAATGTGGAGGAAAGACCTAAAGTGGGAACTCTCCTTCCCTTTGAGAAAGGGAAGAGAAGACGACCACTGTGAGACTACCTTGCTCTTATGTTCCAGTTGAGCTGAAATATGGCTTCCATAATAACTCAGCAAAAGAGATAACTCAAGAAGGAAAGGAACTCTAATTTCAAAAAATGTATACTATCTCTAGACTCCCGCACAAGCTCATTGAGAATAGTTGGACTTAGAGTGCAGCAATCAGAGAATGGCTGGGTAGGTTGGCTTAAAGAGGAACAATTTTAGAGAGTACTGGGAATTATAAATGGCACAGGAGAGTAGTCATTTATGTGTCAGGCAGAGAGAACCGATGATTAAGTACAAATTTTCCAGGCAGATGCTTACCCAGGAACGGTGATTACAATTACTATCATCCTCTTCAAATAATGGCCTGTTTACTGAGAAAAGATTTAATAGTAATGAGACAAAACAAATGCAGTCAAGTTACTATGTTATTCTTCTGCAATAGATTTTGGTACCAATACATGTTGATTTTCTATGGAATCTATAATATAAAGAGAGAGAGAAAGAGAAAACAAATACCATTTCAAAGATGTTTAGGATGGAATAGTATCTGAACTCCAGTGTGCTGGTACATGTGTATGCTCTGAACTGGAGTGCTTGGATTTTTTATTCCAGCTGTATGCTTTTTAGTTGTATGACTTCAGGAAAGTTATTTAACTCATATGTTTTTGATTTTCTCACCACTATAAAGGAAATGAGATCAATATATATCACTGAAGATTATCATAAGAACCAAATGACTTAAATATATTTAAGGCAGTGCCTAAAACACAGTGTGGACTCAGTAAAAGTTAGCCATTATTTAAAATTTTGAATTCTTAACAGAATAGGCATCAGGAAGGGAAAATGTAAACTAATCTATTAGGAAGGACAGATAACTGGGTGGTGAACTGAAAGGTTGCCTGTTTGATTCCTGGTCCTGGCACATGCCTGCATGGGAGGCTCAATCCCTGGTAGCGAGTATGCAGGAGGCAACCAGTCCATGAGTACCTCTCACATCAATGTCTCTCTCGCTTTCCCTTCCCTCCTCCTTCCTTCCACTCACTCTGAAAAGCAATGGGAAAAATATCCCCTGATGAGAATTAAGAACAACAACAGAAAAGAATATTATGAATCCTATGACAATTTTTTGTTTGCATCTCAAGCTATAGTTCTTGAAATGTTCATATCCTGTATTTCGTACATGTCTTCTTTTACTGGCATGTTCTGAAAGAGATAAATCTAGTTTTCTAAGCTGGGCATGCCTCAGAGCTACATATACGTTATGAGTAGGGTGATTAACACAGACAGTCCCCTCTTTTGGCCCTTCCATGAAAGCAATCACAGGCATCAGCTAAAATAATTAAAGCTATCAGCTTGAAATATTCTCTCACTTTGAGTAAATAAACTTGTACAAACAGTATATGCCCCTGAAACATCTCATTGAGACAGTGTGATTGCACTGTAAAGAAACCAGTGTCAATTACCCACAATGACAAGCTTTTTTTTTTAATCAGAATTTAAATGAGATCTTTTAAACATGAGCTTTGGTTTACATAACTTTAAAACGAGGTTCAGATTCTCTGATGATTCTTAAAACTCATTGGGTTCTCTCTCTACTTATTAGTTAGGTAAAAAATACAAATAAAATTTATTATTCTATCAAAATATCTTTTTAATATATTTTATTGATTTTTTTACAGAGAGAAAGGCAGAGGGATAGAGAGTTAGAAACATCGATGCGAGAGAAACATCGATCAGCTGCCTCCTGCACACTCCCAACTGGGGATGTGCCCACAACCAAGGTACATGCCCTTGACCAGAATCAAACATGGGACCCTTGAATCCACAGGCCAACGCTCTATCCACTGAGCCAAACCAGTTAGGGCTATCAAAATATCTTTATAAAAAGCGGAACACATTTGTTGCCTATTTCCCCGTTTTTCCCTTTGTCTTGAAGAGCACAAATACATGATAATCTATGTTTTATTTAATTACTATTCTTAAAACATTAAATTAGGTTTGGGGATTAACATTTTATTTATAAACTAGAGGCCCAATGCACAAAATTCATGCAAGGGGCTCGGCCTTCCTAGCCGCTGCCTCCAGCCTCGCAGCCCAGCTTCATCCAGAAGGTCCTTTGGCCGTCTGGTCTAATTAACATATTTCACTTTTATTTTTATAGATTAAGGGACAGAATGAGTTGCCAGATCTACAATAGAGACAAATAGAAAAATAAATTGGAATAAGATTGTTCTTCTATCAATTCATTATAGAAACACCCTATGTAATAAAGAGCTAATGTGCTAATTAGACCGAACAGCAGAATGACCATCCAGACGACCGTCAAGATGACATTCTGGACGAAGCTGGGGCTGCAATGGCTGGCGAGCGCAAAACCCCTTGTAGAATTTCATGTATCATGCCTCTAGTTTAAAATAATGACTAAAAACAAACACCTAAATCATTAAAATTATATATCTTTAAGTGTGTGCTAATGTGATTTAAAAAAGAGACCCTAAAGACTTAGGAATACAGTAGAAAATGACTGAGATATGATGTTGAGTTCCTTTCCTTTTATATTCTGGATGTGAGGAATAAAAACCTGTGGTTCAGGCAAAAAAGGTCTGGAAGTTTGGGTAAACCCAACCTTTAATTAGTCATTTTCAAGGGTGTCTTCTATCTTGATCAAACCAGTATAGTCTCAGCTACTCTATCCAGGCTTTGTGTTTGCCTATTGGTCAGGGAGACTAGGCTTGGAGACAAATGTAGGTGGGTGTCTACAGAAAAATGTAACAATCTATAGTGACCTTGAATTTAACTGGCATAAGCTCTAGAAAAGAGCTTGTGAGGCTTATAGGAAATAAACTTATATTTATAAAATTATAATTTTATCAGTATAATCTATAAAATCACTTGATTTTTCCAACCCCAAATCATTATGGTGGCATCTTACATTGTTTCAAAACAAAAAGTGAAATTCATAGAGGAAAATGATAGAGAAAAGTGTCATGATTGATTTTTTTCTCTGTAAGTGGTGGTGGGAAAAATACAAGAAGGAAACTATGTAAATAAATTTTATTATACTATTTTAAAATATATGTATGTATTTCTTGATTTCAGAGAGGAAGGGTGAGGGAGAGAGAGGTAGAAACATCAGTGATGTGAGAGAGAATCATTCACTGGCTGCCTCCTGCACACGCCCTACTGGAGATTGAGCCAGAAACCAGGCATGTGCCCTTGACCTTAATCAAACTCAGGACCATTCAGTTTGCAGGCCAATGTTCTATCCACCAAGCTAAAACAGTTAGGGCATATATTATACTATTTTAATATTATAATAGGGTTATAATGTACTGTCATATAATGTATATACAATTATATTTAATATATTAAAGATATACATCATATATTATACATATGCACATATATTACTTATGTTACTTAACCTTCTGATATTGTTGGGCACTGAGAAAAGACAATTCATCTTTATTTAAGCAAAAATATATTAAGACACTAGATGATGGGCTTTGGTGAACAAAATCTAATTCTAACTTTGGTGAATAAAATCTAATTCAAACAATTTTATAAAGCAATAACAGCCTGGACATTCAACTTTCTAAATAAAAGTTCAAGTCTCAGTTTATTCATCTGCAAAATGAAAGTACTAAATGGTTGTATGCATTAAGCTTGGAAACAGCAGACTACTTGAAAGATGTAAACTATTAGTACAGCAATCAAAAGATATTCGTTGGTTTCAGAAATGCATACTATATAAAATAAAATTGTATTTGCTCCCAAACAGGAAAATTCATTTTTATAAAACAAACACTATCATTTGCAAATTTCATAACTGCCAGCAAACCATTAGCTACATCCTAAGTATCAGTTAGGATCATTTCTTATGTATTACCCTATAAATTTGAACATATTAGTGTTTAGGCTGTCTAAGTGGGTAGAAAATTATATTTGTTCACATGGAATTAGGAGAAATTAATTACAGATTTGCTGCCCTGAATAAATAATCCTATTTTATTATACAACTTGATTATTATCAGATATGTATCTTCTGTATATAATCCCCTGTGAAACATCCATTAAGGACTAGTCTACAGTGTATCAAATTGAGGACTGAAATTGAATCTTCGGTATACGGTATTATCAGATCTGAGTGAAAACATATACACGTTTTGGTGTCAAATTCTTTTAATTACGGCTAAAATGAGATCATGATCATTCCAATTTACAAATGTTTATCATATATTAAATTTGATAGTACTATTATTTCAATTGCTCCTGTCATACAAAAAACAAAATAACAAATAAAAACTTTTGTATTTCAAAGTGGAAGGGGTGTCAGAACTCCAGAAACTCACCACTGCCGGATTACAGCCTTGCAGCAGAATCTAGTCATCTCACTAAAAGAACTTTGGAGTCTATTTATTTTGAATAATAATCTCTTTAATTGATAATGCTGTATTAGGATAAGCTTTTCCAGGAATCTGTCCCATTGATAGATGCATGGAATTTTAATTTGCCATTTAAAAAATAGTGGTGACCTCCATGCAAATAATGTAATTCAGAAACAACCACTCTATTAAAATGTAGCACTGAGTTTATTTTATTTTATTTTTTAAATTTACCTTTACTGTTGAAAGTTTTACAGATGTCCCATTTTTCCCCCTTGAACCTTCCACCCTGCTCCCACCCCAATATATTACAGAATTGTAATTAATGGACTACAGAAATAAATATAATGACCAAAACTATACAATTTCTAGAAGACAATATTGAATAAAATTGTGTTCTTGGGTTAAATAAAGGTTTCTTTTATAGGATGTAAAAAGTATGGAGCAGAAAGCAGCCCTGGCAATAGACACATGAATGAACATCGCTGTGTTCCAATAAAACATTATTTATGGACACACACACACACACACACACACACACACACACAAAATAAAAATAAATAAATGTAGCACTGATATGGAAACTGTTTCCATTTCTTTTTTTAATACATATTTTTTGTTTCATAGAAGAAGGGAGAAAGCGAGGAAGACAGAAACATCAATGCTGAGAGAGAATTGATCGGCTGCCTCCTGAATGCCCCCCACGGGGATCAAACCAGCAATCCAGGCATGTGCCCTTGACCAGAATTGAACCCGGGACCCTTCAGTCCACAGGCTGATGCTCTATAAATTGAGCCAAACCAGCCAGGGCTAAACTGTCTCCTTTTCTGAACGAGACACATATTTTTATAGAGTCAAATTATCTTTTGTTTCCTTGAAAGAATTTAAAATTGTGGAATTAATTCTGAAACTACATTAAGGTTTATTTTTTAAAAATGTAATACAAAATATCTATCTTCTTAGTCCTGAAGTGACTTTGACAGACTATAGTAGCACTTGCTGATGTATGTGAATGAAGGAATTACACCAATGAATACAATTTCAGGAGATGTTAGAGTAAAAAAATGATATGTGATATTTGTGTTTACATCATAAGAGTGAATATAACTACTAGAGAACATCTATAGACTATTTCATCCTACAACAGCAGAATACATACTTTCTTAAATTCACATGGAACACTCAACAAGATAAACTACATTCTGGGCCAAAAAACACATACTAAGAAATTTAAAAGAAAAGAAGGGGCCATTATAATGCTTTCAACAATAAATAAATTAATAAAATAAAATAATAGAATTCATATAATTTTGCTCTCAGACTAAAACATAATTAAGAAATCAGTAACAGGAAGATAACTGGAAACCCCCAAAATATATGGAGATTAAATATTGTACTTCTAAATAACATGTGCATTAAAAAATAAGCCTCACTAGAAATTAAAAATACAGGGTGTCCCCCCAAAATGTATACACATGTTAATAGCTGATAGCTCAATTTTGAAAATGAAATGCATTTAAATAAACACTACCTTTATAATTATTCAAAATGTGTGTTTACATTTTTGGGGATAAACTATGTTTGGCACTAAAAGGGAAATAAAAAAACACAACTTATCAAAACTTGAGAGACAGAGAAAAATCAGTGTTTAGAGGAAAAACTATAGTATTTAATATCTATATTAGAAAGATGAGGTATCTAAAAATCACTAATCTAAGTTTCCAGATACATTCTCTTTCTCTCTACTCCATGTGGTGTGATATCTAACCATCTAAGAAACCATGGATACATGGGTGCTTAGCTTTTACTATGACAGAGAAATATGCCCAGTATAGAAAAAGCTACTTTCAGAAGTTGCATCTGACAAGTTGGGAGATCATTCCAGAGAGAATCGCTATATCTATACCTAGGTTTTGCTTATATTCTTTGTCAGTCATTAATAAAGATGGAGGTTGGGTGATATTTGTGAGTTGGTAAAGTGTCCTTTGACCATTCAGCCCTATGTGGTAAGAGTAGTTCTCAAATCTTCACTCTCTTCCTTAATACCCATACCACTGATGTTGCAAAGCCCATCACTGAAATTTCTGAGATTTATTTCTCTGCCAATTGGTTTGAACTTGGCCACATCACTTGCCATAGCCAGTGGAAAGCTAGCAGCCCTGCTTTGGCCTGGTCCCTGGCGCTTCTGGTATCCATCCTGAGAAGAGCATGACCACAGCCTGCACAGCCTCATCAGGACCACCCCAGTCCACTCACACATCTGAGTGAGAAAAATGTGTGTGTTTGTTTTTTAATGTAAGCCCCTGAAATTTTGAGGTATTTCAAAAATAGGAGAAAACTGTCAAATACACAGCATTAAAAGAAGTTTGTAAAATAGCATTTCACTTTACGATGATAACTTCAAACTTGCATTTAAATTAACTAGCCAAACAACTTGTGTAAAATTCTGTAAATCTACGTTGGAAAAAAACAAACAAATAAAAATTAACAAAGATGCTTTTTTAAAAAACAGGATGGGCGAAAATGTTTCTGTTGAAAATGTATATGTTATAAAATTAGCAATAGCTTAATCCTTCCTGCCTCTTGTGATTCATCCTATGAGGACATAAGGTCTTGTGCAATTACTACGAGCAGCAAGTTAACATATATACTTCACCATTCCGTTATATAATTATGCTTCTATGTGGAAGTTGATACTAGCATTGAACATATGTGACTTTTGGACAGAAATATGTCTATCCAAATATCTAAGTCATTTAAAAGGAAATATCTCTTTATAGTTCCACCTACTCAATACATTATTTTGTAGAGATGTAGCAAGTAGTCAGAAATCTGCTATTTGTGTGGGTAGAGAAACCAGAGGAGAATAAGAAAAAAACACACACAAAAAACAAACAAACAAAAAAGCCCACAACTTGAAGAAACTGAGTTTTATATTCCCAATAAAGCAAATAAAGTCAGCATAGCTATGACAACCTACACGGGGATGGTATCAAATTGACTAGGCCCTGGGGACACAGGCTGCTGCTAACCTCACA
>NW_006289714.1:1838757-1840726 GCF_000327345.1 Myotis davidii
AGACTACCCATTAGTACTATTTTAAACTAAAAGCAGATAAAGAAACAGATCTCTAAGAGAATAGTAAATTTTAAAATGTTTGGGAACACTCCGAATTCTATGTGCAAAGTACTAAAGATGGAGGTGGTCTTGATAGTTTGAAAATAGGAAATATAAATATAATAGTTAGAAGTATCATGTTTATACATTGAATAACCTTGTTTTGTCTAGTACTGATAAATGATAGCTGAGAAACAAACTTCTAAGAATACTTCTTTAATCGTTCTATTTAGAAAATAGAATGAGAAAAGTGTAAGAACTATGTAATATGACTTTTATTCATCTTTATAGGTTGCATAAAATATGTGGTAATTAATTTTTTCTTGACAGACAAATGTTAATCAAACTAGTATTTGTCATATCCATAGTACCGAAACTTAGAACAGCTTCTATAACAGTCAAATGTCTAGATTGACCAACAGAAAATTCAAATAATTTGATTCATTCATTGGTCCAGTGTTTCTTAACTGAGGGCAATTTTGTTCCCCATCCCCCACCCCACTCCCAGGGGACATTTGGTGATGTCGGCAGACATTTTTAAAATCAGGACTGTTGGGATGCTACTAGCAATTAGTGAATATGCCAGAGTTGCTAAATTGTATGCTAAATATCATAAAATGTAAGGATGTTCCCCTGCTGCAACTAAGAAGCAACCAGTCCAAAGCATGAATCATGATGTATTTAATGACTCATTCATATATGCACTTGCTCTTCAGAAAGCTCGAATTACTGAGAGCTCCTGGGGTTTCTAGATATAGAACGCTCTTTTTTGGTAAAATTTTGCAGGATGACTATGTTTCTACTACTATCTGATCAAGAGCAATGCAAATGATTATGTGATGTCAGACAGCCTGGATACCTGCCGTTTTGCGGCAATAAGTATTACTAACATTCTAATACTAAAGTCAACTGAGCACTATCAATCTCTTTTATAAAACAACAGTTTTAATATATTAAACTTACACAGCATTAATTAAAGAAAAGCACTTATTTAAAATGAGGCAAAGGAAAAAGATGCTTTCAAGTAAAATATTTTACATAATTTTAGATATTAAAATGTATACCATAAGGGTCTTTTTTAAAAAATAAAAACAAAAAACAGTGTGTACTGGCAAGAAAAAAATGTATACAGTATAGAAATTGAGAGCTTTGGGGGACTTTTCTATTTCCTGAAGTAGAATAGGAATGCTAGTTAGGTCATGATTTAAGCAATAATGGCATGCAAAGCAGAGGGCTTGCTGGTTACCAACTTCAAACAGAATTGAAGAATAATTTTTCAAAAGAAGAGTCAAGATTTTGTTAGCAAATCCACTGCCTCTGAGTAGATAAAATATTCTAAATTCAAATAAAAATTATTGACCATTAGAGACATTCCCCAATTTTTAATGTGAGTAGGAAACTAGTGAATAATAAATGAGTAGGAAAAAAAACAACAAATATGAAATATTCTCATGAATGATATTGCTGAGAAAGTATCTTAAGTGTACATAATTTACTGTGAATTATAAATATCACCCCCATAATTTATTCACAACACTGGTCAGCAAATGCTTTAAAAACAGCTTTTGATCATAAAACATATTTTTTATTAATGTACCTTGTATTAACAGTGCTTGCAAAGAGAACAACTTAAGTCTATATTTCATTGTTAGCTTAGTACTCTAATCATTCTTATTATTAAATTTAAAATGGCTGAAAAGGGTAAAAAAAGTACAAATTGGCAGTTACAGAATAGTCCCAGGGTTATAAAGTATAGCATAGAGAATATAGTAAAAAGATATTATCATAACTATATATGGTGCCAGCTGGATACTAGTTTATAAAAGTGATCACTTTATAAGTTATACTAGGGGCCCGGTGCACGAAATTCGTGCATTGGCGGGGGGGGGGGGTCCCCCAGCCCAGCCTGCTCCCTCTCACATACTTGGAG
>NW_006289714.1:1841514-1842320 GCF_000327345.1 Myotis davidii
TAACCGCCATCTTGTTGGCAGTTAACTGCCAATCTTAGTTGGCAGTTAATTTGCATATAGCCCTGATTAGCCAATGAAAAGGGTAGCGTCGTACGCCAATTACCATTTTTCTCTTTTATTAGTGTAGATAAATGTCTAACCACTATGCTGTACATCTGAAACTAATATAATATTGAATGTCAACTGAAATTGAAAAATAAATAAATAAAATTTCACATAGGATTTCAAGTAAATTTTGAGGGCACATCGTCTCACAATTCAATGCACAGGCTTCACTACAACACACTGACAAACCTTTTTCTTTTGGTAGAACATACTCTAAAAAATAAAACCAGCCCTAACTGGTTTGGCTCAGTGGATAAAGCGTTGGCTTGTGGACCGAAAGGTCCCAGGTTCGATTCCGGTCAAGGGCATGTACCTTGTTGGTTGCGGGCACATTCCCAGTGGGGAGTGTGCAGGAGGCAGCTGATCGATGTTTCTCTCTCATCAATGCTTCTAATTCTCTATCCCTCTCCCTTTCTCTCTGTAAAAAAATCAATAAAATATATATTTTTAAAAAAGAATAAAACCAAAGGTGGAACATGCAAAATTAAAGAGAAAAGAAAAATAACTAAAATCTGAATTTTTACAATATAGGTATATACATCCATTTTAAGTGCCACTTTATTTCATAAAAATAGAGAAGGTGCATTAATTAACCTTTAAAGAAGTCTTCTGAAAGGCTAATGGCCCTGATAAAAGAAATAAGGCATGCATAAAGAATGCTTCCCTCCCTCCCTCCTTCTTTCTCTCTCTCTCTCTCTCTC
>NW_006289714.1:1842407-1844211 GCF_000327345.1 Myotis davidii
CTCCCTCTCTCTCTCTCCTCTTAGGATGCCCTCATCTCCTTCCAGAATTGAAACATGGTCATCTGAGGATGTGGGGTTTGATGCTGCAGCAGCCATACTGTGACCATAAGAGGAAGAACAAGAAAATTCAAGCAAGTTTTGGGGTCAAGTGTCTTGAGACTTTCTGTTCTACACTATAAAACCTTATATATCACTGTGGGTCAAGTATTCTGTTTCCTGTTGTCAAAAGCTTTACTAACTGAAACAGAAACACTGGAATATTCACCTACTGAGCATAAAAAAACTCATTCCCATATTAGGAAGCAATAATTCAAACTGGCCAAAAAGCTAAGAAATCTCTCTCCCTCTCTCCCTCTCTCTTAAACACACATGCCCCCCCCACATACACACCCTATCAATTCTTTCCAGATCCAGTCACTTTTCCATTTCCTCTGTATCTTCCCAAGATACTCCTGGATTATGTATGTAGATCTGCCTTTACTTTAATTCATTCTCATTTTTATTTACATTCTTAATCTTGCTACCAATATTTCATAAAACTGAAAATGTTTACTCTTAGGATTTCACAGTATTTATCAAATTATGTTTAATATGCTAAAGCCAGAACAATTTTCTATTATAATAATCAAACTGGGTGGCAGAATTTGTGTTTTATCTGACAGATTTTTTAAGAGGAAATGTTATGATTCTAATTATTACACTTTAAAATACTTGAATGTAAACTATCACAAACACAGCAAGATTCAGTAGCTAGGCAACAGATGGGAAATTTGAAGGCAATAAATTCTCTGCTTACTTTACTACAGTGCTATCTAACCCTTGAGAAGTAATTTACCCAATAGTTAGAAGTCAATGACAAGTATGTACTCATTAGGAAATACTGTTTTTATAAGATGAAAGTGTCTTCTCTCCAGGCTCCTCTGCACACTTATTTTGTGTTCTTTAATTGCTGTTCTATGTTTGTTAAATGTAGTCAATGATAACATAAAAGTGTTTTATTACTGGCTTACTCTGATGGCTTAGTATTCAACTACAGGTTGAAAACTACAAGTATGGAGCCAAGAAACCCAATCTTCTTTATCTTACTGCATTCCCCACCCCGCCTAACTTAGATTACTTTTGAGCAGTTTATATGCTCAAGTCTTCATATTCACTATAAATTATATACTAGTCATGGATGAAAATTGGCTCTTTACAGTTCCCAATTTAGTTCATTCTATAAGTTAGAACTTCTGAAAATGAATAGACCCTTTTTAATGAGTATTACATTGAAATAAAAAAAGCTAGTTATAACTGGAGAGGGCATTTAAAAATTGAGAATGGTAGACCCTAGGTGGCCCTGCTTATTATTTACTTTGAAAGTCCAGCTTATTCCAATGGGAAGATCTAGTTTCCGGTTTAGTGACATCTTTGGATATGCCACTCTTTCATTTAATTTTTTTTTTTCAGTCTACCACCATTATAATAACTCATTTTCCTTTACTTATATTCCTATTTCATCAAGTACTGGATGACTCTAAACTCTTTGGTCTCTTCTGAGAACACATGGTTTATAATGAAATAAATTACCAGCATAGTTCTTCTTCCAGAGCTCTTGAGTCTGGTGCCTTAGACCACTCAGCCATCCTGACACACTCTTCCAGATCTCTTAAACTCATAAATTAATCCTTGTGGTCAGTTAACTCAAAGCAGCTAATAGAAAACAATCGGTGTGCAGACCTGACCTCTGTAAGCCCACATCTATAGCTGGAACATATGTCTCTTTTATATTCCAGAATATTTTCCTTTTTCAGTTTGGGGAGGC
>NW_006289714.1:1844644-1845335 GCF_000327345.1 Myotis davidii
AGGGCCCAGGAATAAAAAATCATAATGTGGAAAACTCAGCATTGTTTTATTAACACCAACAACCTCAGCAAGGCTGTGCCATACAAAGAGGGCATAGGAGCTTGTGTGATAAAGGTATTATAATTCCAGGAAATGTTTTTGAGTATGATTCACAAAACCCTCATTGTACTTTATCGAAATAGAAAAAAAAATCAAAAAAATTAAAAAGAAAAGGAAAAACAAAGAAATAATAAAACTGCCTCTTAAATGTAAGTAAAGGATTAAAGTATATATCAAACTCCTGAACATATTAAACCATAAGAATGTCCTAGCAGACTGCTTTTCGCCACATGGATGACAGCTCACCATGAGTATGGAGCACTGTTATCTCCATATTAGGGAACACTAAAACACAGCAGGCTTTGTGTGCCAAGATGGCGACCCAGGAGGCCCCTGAACCTACCTCCTACAGCTGCACATGGAGCAGGTCACTCTGAAAGATGCCCAGAAGCTAGGTGCGTAACTCCTATAGCGGGTAAGTGAGGGAACACCCCCAACCAGATGGGCAGGGAAGACGTACACTCTCGCCATAAACACTGCTTTTGGCACAGTAACATACAACTGGGAAGGAATGCACTTCCCAACTTTTCCCTAAGGAGCAATGGGTTTGGATGCAACATCTAGTACCCCAACTCCTCTTTTTAAATTTTTT
>NW_006289714.1:1845363-1855634 GCF_000327345.1 Myotis davidii
AGAGGGAGAGGGAGAGGGAGAGGGAGAGGGAGAGGGAGAGGGTACTAACTATAGTACCGCAACTCTTAAGAATTCCACCTGAGGGGCAGGCTCCCAAAACATGAAACTCTGAAAACAAATGTCCACAAGACTCACAAGAATATAGCAAACAAACATTTCTTAAGTAGCCCATAAGGACTTGCTTTGCTATTCACATGGGGCTCAGTTAATGCTTACACCAATCTGATTAAAAAATGGACAGAAAGCCCTGACCGGTTTGGCTCAGTGGATAGAGCATCAGACTGCGGACTCAAGGGTCCCAGGTTCAATTTTGGTCAAGGGCATGTACCTTGGTTGTGGGCACATCCCCAGTAGGGGGTGTGCAGGAGGAGGCTGATTGATGTTTCTCTCATTGATGTTTCTAACTCTCTATCCCTCTCCCTTCCTCTCTGTAAAAAATCAATAAAATATATATTTTTAAAAATGGGCAGAGAATGTGATTAGATATGTTTTCAAAGAAAACTTATAAATAGCTAACAGGTACATGAAACATTGCTCAATCACTAATCATCAGGAATATGTAAATCAATGACACATTAAGATATCGCCTCATACCTGTTAGATTGCCTGTCATAAAAAACAATGAGATTTAATTTGTATTTCTCTGATGATTAGTGACTTTGAGCATTTTTTCATAGGTCTCTTGGCCTTCTGTATGTGCACTTTGGAAAAGTGTCTATTTACATCCTTTGCCCATTTTGTAATTGGGTTGTTTATCTTCCTTTTGTTAAGTTGTATGAGTTCCTTATATGCTAGTATTTTGGAAATTAACCCCTTATCAGATGTATCATTGGCAAATATGTTCTCCCATACAGAGGGCTCCCTTTTCACTTAAAGGACAATGGGATATCACCTCACACCTATCAGAATGACTACCATTAACAAATCAACAAATGACAAGTACTGTAAGGATGTGGAGAGAAGGGAACCCACATGCACTGCCAGTGGGAATGCAGACTGGTGTGGCCACTATAGAAAACAGTATGGAGTTTCCTCAAAAATTACATATGGAACTGCAATGTGACTTAATTATCCCACTTCTAGTAATATATCCAAAGAAACCTGAAACACTAATCAGAAAGAACATATGCACTTCTATGTTCATAGCAGCACAATTTACAACAGCTAAGATCTGGAAGGAGCCCAATTGTCCATCAGTAGATGAGTGGATAAAAAGCTGTGGTACATTTACACCATGGAATACTTTGCAGCAGTAAAAATGAAGGATCTCTTACCCTTTGAGACAGCATGGAGCGACCTGGGGAGTATTATGCAAAGCCAAATAAGTCAGTCAGAGATAGACAAATATCACATGATCTCACTCATATGTGGACTCTAATGAACAAAATTAACTAATAAACAAAATAGATCCAGAGACATAGAAGCATGGAACAGACTTGAATCTCAGAGGGAAAATGGGGGTGGGTGGGAAGAGAGCAAGCAAAGAACTTGTATGCATATATGCATAAGCCATGGACACAAACAATAGTGTGGTGAAGACCTATGGTGGGGGGTGTGGGGGTAGGAGACGGGCTATAAGAGGTCAATGGGGAAAAAAGGGGACATACATAATACTATCAACAATAAACATTTTAAAAAATGAATATATGGTTAAAATTAGCCCCGACAGCCTGTTGAGGGTGTGATACAGCTTCAATCCAACATGCCTTTTATGATTGTTCAGTGGGAGGAGCTGGTGCTGCTACCCATATATATATATTTTTAAGATGCTTTTTAAAATTGAATTTATTGGGGTGACATTGGTTAATAAAACCATACAGGTTTCAAATGTTTAACTCAATAAAACATCATCTGCATCCTGCATCCTGTGCTCACCACCCAAAGTCAAGTCTCTCTATGTCCTCCACCAACTGTAGTTGATGCTACTTCTTCTGAACCAATAATATGAGACACTGCTATAAGGGACTGGAAAGGCTAACGGGAATTCTTCCACACTGCGAAAACAGCCTTGGCTTTCGGGAGGGACTCTAAAAAGTGCTGATTAACTGCGGCAACAGTGGACAGAAATGTAATACTTGGGTGACTGATGGCACATTCCAGTAGAGAAACTTAGACTAATCCCTTTGGAGTGAAGAGACAGTCCTGGAGGTCCTTTGGAATATCTGATGAAGGGAGAACAGGAGAAGAACTGACTTTGTATAATCTAGAGAATCAATTTCAGAGTTATACTAACTTGACCATTAAAATAAATGTCATTCAAGATTGCAATATATAAAAATTAATGTGTAAGTGAACTATCAACTGTTACCTTCCCCATGAAGCAGAAGCAGTGATAAATAGAGTAGCAATGTACTCAGATGAGAGACTTGGCCAACCTGCTTTGAGTTCTATCATCATAGTGGAGGTAGGGGGGTAAGAGATCATCCAAAGGACTTGTATGCATGCATATAAGCATAACCAATGGACATAAGACACTGGGGGATAGGGGAGGCTAGGGGACTGTCTAGGGCGGGGGGGGAATGGACACATATGTAATACCCTTTGTAATACTTTAAGCAATAAAAAAATTTTAAAAAATGTTATTTGAATTTAACTTTATTGTTGAAAGTATTACAGATGTCACCCTTCCCTCAATAGAATGATTCAATTACAAAGAAATTAAACCATCCTGCAAATAAGACATAAAAATAACCATATCTGTTTTAAAACTCTAATAAAACGTGCTCACTTTCTAGATAAAAGCAATTTTTTGCCATGTTTAATGCCATTGCCAAGTTGAACCAATTAGCACATGAATTTGCAATGATTGCTTGAAACAAATCAGAAAGTGACTACTGTAAGAATAATGTACACTGCAAAATGTCAGAATAAGAAAAAACTGAACAAATAAGTAAAAGAAAGCTCAGAAAAAAATGGCAAATAAGTTGCTAAGCAAATTCTTTTTGTCATTATTAGTTGAGGTACAACACAGTTTTAATGAAACTTATATCTAGGTTATAATGCTATTTTTATATTCTAATAACTTCATTTAATAGTCTTTTTGCCAACACCTACTCTTCAGTCCAAATTGACTAAGTCAGAGAAAAAAAAATAAAACCTCTGAAATACACACAATTCAAAAGTAAATTATAATTCCCCTTCTATCAATAATTTATCCAGCTACTTTAGACAAGTTGCTAATGTCTATACTTATGATTTCTGGCTGAAAAGCTGACAGAACCACCTATCTTGAATGGTGAATAAAGGGAGCACCTGATTAGAAGAGACACTTTTCAGGCAGAAGGTAATATGTGCTGGGGTCCAACCCCAGCAGGTCCAGGGGTTCCCCATAGGTGTGGACGGAGTCGGTGAAGAAGGAATGACACAGAGACAGTGTTCAGTTGATCAGCAGCCCGGCTCCCGGCAAATATGTACAGGGGGAATGGTATAATCTTTGTCTCTTGGCAAAGGAGAGAGAAAAATGAAACCCTTTTTCAGTGCCATTGGCAAGTGGTGTCTCAAACTTAAATTCAAGTTCTCCACAAGCAAAAACAATTGTTTTCTTGTCTTATTAATCAAGAATATTTTTATTGACTTGAGAGAGGAAGGGAGAGGGAGAGATAGAAACATCAATGATGAGGGAGAACCACTCATCGGCTATCTCTTGCATGCTCCCTACTGGGAATTGAGAGGCCCAAACCCTGGCATGCGACCTGACCAGGAGTCGCATCCTGACCTCGTAGTTCACAGGTCATTGCTCAACCACTGAGCAACACTGGCTGGGCAAACAAGTTTTTTTTTTTAATTTTTTTTATTATTGATTAAGTTACTACATATGTGTCCTTATCCCCACATTACCCCCCATCAAATAAGTTTTAATAAAGTCCTTTTAACAGTTAGATTCTAATGATATTATTGCCAGCAATGCCATTATTCATGCCGAATTATGATACTCAAACCTTGTGGCAGTCAGTTTAAAACTACAGTTGTTGCTTGAGAGTGATGTGGAGAGCAATTTTCTCTGAATATGTTTACTCACAGTGAAGTCGCACAGCGGAATGACCTTTATATTCAACATTTTAAAAGCTTAACCATACTTTCCCCGGGCATCTTAGAGTAGGAGATAATTCTTTCCCAAGAGAAAATAAAATTAAAATGCTGCAACACCTGTTGGAGAAGTAAATGCAAGGATAATGACAGAAATAATAGGCTGAATAATTATGTTAATTGTTTATTTTTACAAGGGAATATTTATTGTGTTCTGCTCTGGTCTAATATTTTCATACCTGTAGCTCCATCCCGTATAGGAATATCCAGTCTCAAATGAGAAACAAATCTTACTAATTTAATGCAATAGTTGAATTTATTCATTCACCTTTAACCTAAATATCTAAAATTTAACAATTTAGTTGAGGGGGGCGGCATGGCATAGTTCCAGTTGTTCTTTGTAAATTGTTGTTAAGCATCTGCACACACACACACACACACACACACCAAACACACACATCAGGTATTATTCTTTGTCTGGTCAAGGACTGACTTCACAGTTCCCATGGCAACCCAGTGTGCTCAGTGTTCTCTTTCAGCAGCTGCTGATTACACTTTGAATTTTATTTGCATTCATGATTAAGGAATATAAAAGATTAAGGTAAAAATTTTAAAAAAGCAATAAGAAAAGACATTTCAATCAATGCTTCTCTGCAGTTTAATTAAAAATAAAAGAATAAGAGGAGATATCAGGATTTTAGAAATGTTTATTTAATGGTTGAATGGCTATTACAGTAATATTGAATGAAGACACCACTATCATCTTGAACTTCCACAATTTGCAAGGCTGTACAAAGACATGTAGACAAAACTTGTTTCCTAGTAATGGTCTGTCTGTCTGCTTTCAGAAAATAATAAATGCATATTTCTGTTCTAGGTCCAAATTAAGATGAGGGAATAAAAATATTTAATATAGTATAATTTGTTGCAATCATGCAATGTACTTTCAGGAAGAATTCTCTTTGATATTAAATGTCACTTATCTTTGGCCTTTTTATGTTCACAAGAATTTATACTACCAATTGTTATATAGGTAGAGATAGAACAATAAATAGTAATAATCACCAGAGCATTTACAGAAAGATAAGAACTCTGTAGAAATATGGAACTTTCTGGGTTAGACTGTACCATTTTGAAATACTACCCTTGTGTATGCTCATGTCCTAGAAAATATAAAAGAACAAAGAGAATCATATATCTTTATATTAATAAACAAAGAAATACTAGATGAATATATTTTTAATTTTACTATTTAAGTCATAAATATTTTTCATTTCTCAAAGATACATTGGTATAATTATAAAGAGCTAAATATTTTATTTTCTGTACAATTATAATAAATGCACACAATTATTTTATTCTGCTGGGACTTTTATCTTTGGAAAAATTTTGTGTTCTAAGCATTATATCAATGCATTGATGTTTTATAGAGAATTTTTTTTAAATTCTCATTTGTTAATTTATTATATTAATGAAAACAAATCAACAAAGTAATTAATGAAAGAGCAAGGGAATTAGGGAATCAAAATAAGTAAAAACTGTGATCTTTTATTTTGGAATGAATTTATATGTGTACTGCACATGTACATCATAGATAATTTGATGTTAATTAATTTCATGAGCATTATTAATTATATAACTAAAAGAGAATGTTGGTAAGTGACAAAACTACAATATTCAAGTATTATTCTGAAATTAACTATGTTTTTTACATTTCCCACTTTAAGAAAAATATAACTCACTAGAGGCCTGGAGCACGAAATTTGTGCATGGGTGGGGGGGTCTCTCAGCCCGGCCTGCACCTTCTCACAATCTGGGACCTTTTGGGGGATGTCCGACTGCCAGTTTAGGCCCCATCCCACAGCGGATGGGGCCTAAACTGGCAGTTACTTCTGCCTGCCTGCCTCATTTCCCCTAACTGCTTACTGCCTGACTGATTGCCACAACCACTCACCAGCCTGCATGATGGCCCCTAACCACTTGAATGCCTGCCTGATCACCCCTAACCATTTGCCTGCTTGCCTGATGGCCCCTAACTGCTCCGAGTGGGGCGGGGCCAGCTGGAGCAAGGGTCCCTGGTCGTTCTGGTCTCTGATCATTCTGGTCATTACACCATTTCTGTCGCTAGGCTTTTATTATATAGGATTTTAAAATAGAATAATAATTTTATATATTCTGCTAATTTAGTGTGAAATTTTTAAAAAATCACACACCAAAGTTACTTTGTACAGTCTTTAATCTCACCATCCAAGTGTTTTAATAAACTACTATTATTAGAGATATTGCTCTGTTTAACTTGTCCTATAATACAGAGCTCTTCAACCAGATGTTTTATTCTGCTTTATAATGCCAGAGCCTGCTCTAAAGCTGACAGCCTCTAAGAGAGCTGGCATTTTAATAAACTGAGGGGTCATAGTTAACATTTTTCTCAATAAGTTTGAGTTATCCCCATCATACCAGATGCTAATGGATCAAAACTTTTTTTTCTTTCTTAATTGCAGCTAGGTAAAACTGTGCTCCAGAAAAGTAAATGTCAAAGCTGTCTAGACCTTAGACCAATTATTTTCTCTATCACAAAAAGTACAATCTAAGTCTCCTTCAAAGAAAAATTGGGAATTTGCTTTCACTTCCTGCATTTATCTTGTTGTAACTCATCTCTTCTATGTCCTTTTCAGCTAGAAAGGTGTATAATAAGTGGCCAAGAAAATTTTCTACAGATTTTCACACAGATTATTGCAAAATGATAAGTGTTTTCTGTATGGGCCAACAATTTAGAATAGGGACTAGCTGGAGCTCAGATGTTTGATCTTGACATCGGCTTATAGCCACTGAGAGTGGTGCACTTTGACTTACTGAAGAAAACGGGCACCAACATCCCATGTGAGGCACCTAACAAATGGAGCAAAGACGTCCTACTGGAAAGCCATGTTGTTTAACCTATTAACTTAGGCTTTGACTTCCAGTTCAATAAATTTTAATCCATTTCTTTCCCAGGAACCTTAACTCTAGAACATCATCTCTAAACTGGATTGGAGAAGTCTTTAGTCTCAGAGCCTTATTTTCTCCTTAAGACAGATGAGCTGTTTTTTAGTATGTGTGTGTGTGTGTGTGTGTGTGTGTGTGTGTGTGTGTGTGTGTGTGTTTTAGGCACATCTGCATATCCTAGAAGAGAAATTAGAATAGCTGACTGGGATGAAAGATAGGATTTGTTTGGTATTAGAAATCATTAGAACTTACTGTGTTATTATTGTTGTTTTTTAGTTATCTAGGTAATTTGACCATCTAGGAAAAAGTAAATTTGTTTGTTTCTTGTAACAACACAGAACTAATGTTAAGTATTGTTATGATTACATTTATTATTATAACTCTATGTTAATTATTATAATTTTTATTGTTTATGAAGTGGGGGTAAAATTTAAATGAGTTACTGCGAGCAGGGCCATTGTTACTTATATGAGTGCTAAATGGATGGTACAAAGGCACTGTAGTCCAAATCTTATGATACATAAGCCACTAAATACCTTTTCATTTTAAAATACTTTATTTTTATTGTCAACACTATTATAAATGTCCCCAAGTCCCCCCTTTCTGTTCACTTCCACCCAGTCAATGCCCTCTAACCCCCATCTCTGGCCACCGCCACACAATTCTCTGTGTCTATGGGTTATGCATACATGTCCTTTGGCTAATCCCTCCACCTTTTCCTAACCTTTTTAAATAAATATATTTTACTGATTTTTTTACAGAGAGGAAGGGAGAGGGATAGAGAACTAGAAACATCAATGAATGAGAAACATTGATCAGCTGCCTCCTGCACACCTCCCACTGGGGATGTGCCTGCAACCAAGGTACATGCCCTTGACTAGAATTGAACCCAGGACCCTTCAATCCACAAGCCAACACTCTATCCACTGAGTCAAAATAGTCAGGGCTCCTAACCTTTTTTAAAACAGTGTTAGCTATACAGGAATTTTAAGAAGACAGTAGATAGTATAGAAAGTTTCCATATATCCTATTCTCAGCTTCCCTTATGAACAACTTACATTAGTATGATACAATTGTTAAATAATTAATGAACCAATATTGACCCATTATTACTCACAAAAATCCAGTTTATTTAGATTTCCTTAGTTTTTACTCAATGTTCTTGTTATGTACCAGGAGACCAACCAGGATCCCACACTACATTTAGCTGCCACGTCTCTTTAGGCTTTTCTGGCAATGGCACTTCCCCAGACCATCGTAATCTTATATAATAAAAGGCAAATATGCAAATTGACCTAACAATGGAACAACTGGTCACTATAATGAGCACTGACCCTCAAGGGACAGACACTCAATGCAGGAGCTGCCCCTTAGTGGTCAGTGCACTCCCACAGGGGGAGTGCCACTCAGCCAGAAGCCTGGCTCATGGCTAGAGAGCAAAGCGGTGGTGGCAGGAGCCTCTCCCACCTCTATGGCAGCACTAAGGACCCTTCAGGGGGATGTCTGCCTACCAGCTTAGGTCCGCTCCCTGTGGTGACATCCCCTGAGGGGTCCCAGAAAGCTATAGGGTGCGGCCAGGCTGAGGGACACCCCCAACCCCCAGTGCATGAATGTCATACACTGGGCCTCTAGTTTTTTTTTTTATAATAATGGCAGTTTTGAGGAGTAATAGTCAAGTATTTCATAGCATGCTTCACTACTGGAATTTCTCTGCAGTTTTTCTCATGATAAGACTCACTGTTGGTTGGTTATTAGAAGAAGACCACAGGGGTAAAGTGCTACTTCCATCATTTCATATTATGCTATCAGCTGTACCATGATTTATGACTGTTGATGTCTGCCTTTATCACCTGGCTGAGATGGTGTTTGTTAAATTTCTCTACTATATAGTCATTCTTTTCCCTTTCTAGACTTTGAAGGCAGGCATTATAAGCAGTGCACACCTACAGAGAGCGAAGTTATGCTCCTTCTACTTGAAGGTGGAGTGTTGACAAAATTATTTGGGATTCTTCTGCTTGGGAAATTTGTCTCTTCTCTCCCATTTATTGATTTACTAGAGGCCCAATGCATGAAATTCGTGCATGGGTATGGTCCCTAGGCCTGGCCGGCGATCAGGGCTGATCTGTGGGTGGAGCGACCTGCAGGACGATCGGGGGGGGGGGGGGGCCCTGCTGGCACCTGCCTTGGCCGACCTGGGGCCTGCATGCTGGGGGCAGATCCTGCATTGAGCGTCTTCCCCCTGGTGGTCAGTGTGCATCATAGCAACCGGTTGTTCTACCATTTGATCGATTTGCATATTAGGCTTTTATTATATAAGATTCAATCATTTGCTTATATCAGTATGGACTCATGGGTTTTTAATTAATACTAGGGCAAATGATTTTTACTTAGATTTAGATTTCCACCACAAGAGGTAAGGCAAATAGGCAAAGCAAAATGACTTAATCTAGTATGAAAATGTTTGCGTGGTACATCCTAAATAAATCTGATTCAGCAATATCACTTGTCAATGAGAAATGAACTTGGGAGATGAGCAGGTATTTTCTCATGAAAGCTATGCTAGTTAAAATATTAATACAGAGTAATTCCTCAGAAACTCTTTTTGATACTAAAATAGATCTGAACACTATTTATACATGTTTAAATAAATAATTAAATAAATATCTATAACTTTCTAAATCATTTATATATATACTAGAGGCCCGTTGCACAAAAATTTGTGCACTCAGGGGGGATGGGGGGGTCCCTCAGCCCGGCCTGTGCCCTCTCGCAGTCTGGGACTCCTCAGGAGATAATGACCTGCTGGCTTAGGCCTGCTCCCGGGTGGCAGAGGGCAGGCCCAATCCCTAGGTGCAGCCCCTGGTCAGGCTCAGAGCAGGGCCGATTGAGGAGTTGGGGCGCCACCCCCCTGTCATGCACAGATCAGGGCGGATCGGGAGGTTGCAATGCCACCCTCAGTCACGCTCAGGGTAGGGATGATTGGGGGGTTGGGACACCACCCTGTGTCACACTAAAGGCAGGGTCGATGAGGAGGTGGCGGCGCCACCCTGTCATGCACAGAGCAGGGCCAATCAGGGGGTTGGGGCGCTGCTCCCTGTCACGCACAGCGCAGGGCCCATCAGGGGGGTTGGGGCTCCTTACCCTGTCAGGCACAAAGCAAGGTCAATCAGGGGTTGGGGAGCTCCCCCCTGTCACGCACAGAGTAGGGGCGATAGGGGAGGTGGGGCACCGCCCCCTGTCACACACAGAGCAGGGCGGAT
>NW_006289714.1:1855754-1875024 GCF_000327345.1 Myotis davidii
CATGGGGGTCCCAACTGGGGTGCCTGACCAGTCTGGGTGAGGAGCTGAGGGCTGTTTTCAGGCTGGTGGGTGACTGAAGCTCCCAACTGCTCCTTTTTTTCCTTTTTTTAAAATTCTGGGCCAGCTTTAGCTCTGAGGCTTGGCTCCAGCTCTGAGGCTTCCGCTGCTGAAAGCAGGTATCTGGTTTGTTTGGGTTCTATGATCGAAACACTACCAACTCCAGCTCTGAGATCCTGGTGATCTCAAAGCAGGTTTCTGGGGTTTTGTTTAGCTTCTATATTTGTAACAATGTTTCTAAAACTGCAAGCTCAGAGGCTGGCAATGCAGGCAGGAAATGTTGGAATCCTCTGTCACTGAAGTAGCAAGCCTCATGTTAGCTTCAAGCTGCCTGGCTGCCGGCCACCATCTTGGCTGGCAGTTAATTTGCATATCGCCCTGAGTAGCCAATGGGAAAGGTAGCGGACGAACGCTAATTACCATGTTTCTCTTTTATTAGATAGGATATCTAATAAAAGGCACATATAAGTTGGTTAAGATGGTTATGAGTCTCATTTGTTGAAATTCCTTCAGTATTTATTTTATCTTGGAATCTTCCTCTGTTTCTCTAAATTTCCCTTTAGGTAAAAGAAAAATCTAAACTTTAAAAAAAAATTCCATGAGGGAATCTTGGCATTTTTATTACAAAAGTCAGATATCTAAAGAATGACTGACAGAGATTGTTATTGGTCATCATTGGCTATGGCTCAACTGTGGAAAAGATGTAATATCATGAGGACAAGAAAGAGAAAAACGTATGAAACTGCAAATACTAGAAGAGGGTTTGACAGTTATAGGACAATATTATTTCCTTATATGAAGTTTGTGACAATGATTGTTTATTGCATGGACTCAAATACACAGCAAACATGCAGTGCCTTTGCTACTGCCTACCTTATATTCTATATGACTTCTAAGCATCCTACATGCGTTTGTATGTTTGATTTCATTTTATATCAATTAAAATAAAAAATTCTAAATCATTGAGGAATTAAGCCTGCTCTATTTATACAATTATTTATTTTACTATTATCATACTAAATTCTAAAATATTGGCACATTATGCAGTGCCAAGAAGTTCTTGGCTCAGAGAATAATTACTCATGACATGGAGTTCATTTTAATGGTCATCTTTTCAGAAAGTCCATGTATATACACATACAGAAATTGAAATAAAACAAAGTGTAAGAGAGGAATGTTTCAGAAAGTAGATTGGTGGGCAGAAACCATTTGTAGAATGGTCTCCTGATCTGTAAGGCTGGAGTGAAAAAATGAGAAAGACTCAGGGCAGTAGAAGATTCTAAGTGTAAAGTAAATTTAATAAATAGAAGTTTTGGACCATTGTGATATAATAAAGGAGTCAAGCCATTCATCTGGAGGCAATGAGACAGACAACATAGGGGCAGATGGAACAGTAATGCCAAAGCGAGGGGCACCAGGAGGAAAATGATGAAGACAAAGGTAAACAGGGCACATGAGCCAAGGCCAACTAGACACAAGTCTGGAGCACCATAGTCACCTTATTAGGTTTAGATATTTGTTTTCTGTAGGGCTGTCTGCAAGGCCTTAGAATTATGACAGATATCTGCAAACATGCAGAGGAATTAGACATAGTCAAAATCTGCAATCTGTCAGAGTCTCTTTAGTTTAGTGCTTTATGAGAAAGTATTATTCGAGAAATATCACAATTGTACTACCTTTATGGCCTACAGAAAAATCAAACAATGGAAACTAAAAGAAAAAAAATGGTCTCTCAATAACTATGAGATAAAAAGTGCATTTGCTTGAATTACTAGCTATTTTCTCTCAATCTTCATTAGCATTTCTCTAATTAAAATTCCTTTATGAGTATCCTAAAGACAAAACATACTTGGTCTCCAGGAAAGTTCTAATGTGAGTCTTTAGGGTATTGCTGCATGTGCTAACTCTTTATGACACGTATGATACCTTGCAATGATCAGAAATGCCCTGGAACACTCATGAGATTTTCAAGTCACAAGGTTAGCATCTATATGATCATGGCTTGAATTCTTTTAAATGATCACTAATGAACCTTGTAAAAATGACCAAGTTTCCCTCAGAAAGTAAGAAACATCCAAGAAACAATTCTATACAAAGTATATGCAACAAAAATTAGTAGTCAGAAGCCATTTGTAGAATGGTGTCCTCATCTGCAGGCTGGAGTGAGAAGTGAGAAAAATGTAGGATGGTGCATGGTGTAAAGAAGATTCTAAGTGTAAAGTGAAGTTAATAAATATAAGTTTTGAACAACTCTGATACAATAGAGCCTGGCTAATTAATAAAAATGATGAAATATGCTAAGCAACAGCAGCAACAACAAAACTTCCAATTTTCTCTTTGATTTTTTTAACTTTAATATAGATGCAAAACCAAGTATTACTTTAGATTCCCTGTAAATCAGTTGGAACATTTACTCCTTATAATGCCTATTCTGCATGCTTTCCACAAGATTTCTTCTTTCCTTTGGTTGAAAGAGGTTCTGAAAGTTCTCTTTTCTAAACCTACAGAAGAATAGTAACCTTCAGTTAGGTGTTTTGGGTAAGAAACATGATATCTCAACTAAAAAGACTTTACCTCATCTATAGCCTATTCCTCTTAAATTTAAGATGCAAGTTGCTTGATAATATCTAAAGATATACCAACGTTAATTTATAAGTTTGCATTCTTGCAAATTGTGCAATGCCTAGGAACAGATAAGAGGTTGAGTTCAGGCACTTTATCTGAACTTAACAAAGCTTTTTCCATGTCAATAGAAGACTTGGTTCATTTTGGGAGGCAAGGTTTGAGGGCTGGTGTTTAAGATGGAAAATATCTAACGGTTTTCTGAAGTTATCTCAATAACTCTGAAAATGGAGAAAAATGCTCCTCTCACGCTATCACTTTTCCATCACTTTTTCATGTGAAGTTTTCTTATTAAATATAAGTTACTTAAGAGTAGTGACAAGTCTTGTCTGTCACTCGTACACCTTTGATGAGCAGATTCCCATTACACGTCTGGTCTTTTTTCGCATCACTCCTTATTTGAAACTTCGTATCCCAGAAAATACACCATGATCCTTTATGTGAGCCTTTAAGTGTCCTATGAACCTGTTGTTATGCTTCCTGGAATCAACACTCTTCACCCTTATTTGAGAGGTATGTTTACATTTCTCTCTGTTTTTTAGATTGGGCTCAGGCATAGTCTGAAGCCTGCCCTTCCCTCTCAGAAAGGCTTATGTCCTCCCAACTCTTCGCTACCTTTTAACCTTTTGTGCAGTACATTTTGTGTGTGATGTACTGCACCACCTGTGTCCATCTCTCTCCCTTATAGACTATAGGTTTTTTGAGGGCACAAATGGTCTCTTTTAATATATATGTTAACGCTAGCAGCGCAGGTTTGGAGTTCAATAAGTAAACACTGAATTTTTAAAACCACTTAACTCTTGGCTATAAAAACTGCAATTTGATATTTAAATGATCTTGAGTGTTTATGAACCAAAAGACACCTAAGTTGTCAAATCCTTAACTCTTTTTGAATAAACTTATCTAACAGAATTTTAGTCAATATACTTAAGTCTATTACTCCAGTTACTCTTCTTCATTAAGAGACTTTGACATCTTGTTTAGAAAAAAAAAAAAGATATTATTTGCAAGGACGGGTGCTTATCATGGTCTCTTGCAAACAGAGGCTCAGAAGCATTGTTTCTTTTCTCCCTCTTCCAAAGCATATTCTTCCTTTTCTACTTGGCAGCTCGGGAGAGGCCCTCATAATCCTATAACTGTATCATTGAAAAAAATTCGTAAGAATTTTTGCCTATTTGCTCTTTCTCCAAAAGTAGCTACTTAGCCTAATGTCTAGTGTACTTTGAGGATAAATTTGAAGGGAACTTATGCCATGATCTATTTCATGGGGAAAAAATCAATAGTTTTTTCAAAAAGAATATTGATGAGTTAAAAATAATTGCTAAGAATGTGATTTTCTCTTTCTTTATATTCAGGCTGTCTCCCAAAACTGCATACACACTTCAAATAATTATTAATGCCAATGTTTCTTTCTTTTCAGATTTAACCCATTGGAATTAATAATTATTCAAAGTGTCTATACATTTTAAGATACCACATATATGTACTTTTCCCTCATGACAAAATTATATGCGTCACTGAAAAGAACTTGTTAAACAGGCATCATGTTACCCCTAAAAATATATATAGAAAGATATTTCTATATGTGGTAAAATTTTGTAAAGTTATCTTATATGTCCAAATGAGAAACAAGGTGTAGAAAATACTCAGATAAAAGTAAGGAAGAATGATACAATTCTATATAGTATTTCTCTTATCTCTGAAGAAATAGATTCCTTTTAATTACCATTTATATTTTACTTATGCTCTCAAGTTCTCTTGAATATAAAGGGTGTGGCAAAAGTAGGTTGATACTTTTTTGTACAGAAAATAATACAATAATTAAGAAATAACAATACAAGAATAAATTCTGTGTTTCATGTTCTCACAACTGTAAGCCTACATTTGCCCCACCCTGTACATGCTCTTGAACCTATTTTTGTCCATACTACTTAATTAAACTTTTCCTTATTTATTGGATATATATTCTTCTTGTGGAAATCATGGAATCTACATTTTTAGGTTTTAAATTGAAATCATAAGAATTATTAGACTTGGCAAACACAATCTTTTAAACTTTAACTTTAATTATATTAAATATGAAAATAATCTTACACTTGTGTGGTAAAGTTAGACAAATAAATATTTTATTTATTTATTTTTTTTAAATACATTTTATTGATTTTTTACAGAGAGGAAGGGAGAGAGATAGAGAGTTAGAAACATCGATGAGAGAGAAACATCGATCAGCTGCCTCCTGCACATCTCCTACTGGGGATGTGCCCGCAACCCAGGTACATGCCCTTGACCGGAATCGAACCTGGGACCTTTCAGTCCGCAGGCCGACGCTCTATCCACTGAGCCAAACCGGTTTCGGCAATAAATATTTTAAATTATGAAAAATATATAAAGGTAGAATTTCTCTAGATAAAGATGTTTTACGCCACAATTCCTTACAGATGCTAACCTCTCCTGAGCATAATTCTTAACACAATAGAATATTTCATAATAGAAACATCAGCTCAGACATTCAGTATTGATTATGTAAAAGTATGATCTTTTCCATGAGTTTTCAAAACAATAACAGTTTTTATGAAAAAATATACTAAGGTAGTCTTATACCATTAGTACTGCCATCATTTAAAATATTAATTAGGTTTTATTATTTGCACATAGTGACCGATATCTGAGAGTTCCTTTTGAGAATTAAAGATAAAGTTTCCTTTTCATAACTTAAATTAGAAGTCAATGATTTAAGTTATAAATTGGCAATGCCAATTTTTAGAAATAGAAGGGCTCTGAAACCAATGATATTTGACACCAACCTAATTAATGGTATTCACATGTGCAAAAAAAAAGGAATGTGTCAGTCAAAAAGGTGAAAGATCATTTTTGGAAAATGAGGCTAAGAAAGAATCATGAGAAAATACCTAAATAAGACATTACAAGTTATCAGGATCAGCATTCCTTCACTTTGTTTTAGGCATAGGTCTCTGAGAGTTTAGTTAACTTGAGTCTTCTACTGAATGACACACTTTTAGGATGCTGACAAAATCTGATTGCTAATTTAAACCTCCCTGAATTCATCAAGGTAATGTCAAACTCTTAAATCCCTTCACTAATAATACCTCATTCATTCAAAACTTGAAATTATCTATTATTTCAAATTTTTAAGGTCTATTGTGTGAAGGGTACTTTTTGTTCTGAACTTTTAAATCTCTACCCTTAGTTTTCTACCCCTATTTCATAATTCATATTTTCTTACAATGTTTCTAACCCCCAGCTTGATCCTAATAAATGTAACTAGAAAAATGTAATGTGAAAATAGGATACACAAAGATGCAATACGTACAGCCGCTTATAACTACACCAACCTCAAAAATTAAATTTAAAATTTCATAACTGATAGAGGTGAAACTTTTAAAAAACAAATATACTATTGAACTTAATAATCATGAAAATTCTATACATTGTAATATTTCAAAGGTGCTCATTCTTGGTATAACACTGCTCTGAATTTTTACTTTTAAATGCACAAATTATCTTCTTAATCAAGTAAAGATACACAAAGGACTTAAGTTATCACAGTTAACCAGAATAGAATTAAAATATATAAATTCTGAAGAGTTTTGGGGCCTAATTAGCCCAGTTAATAATAATTGTGTGCCCTTTATGTTGTTATGATGTGAATGAGAGAAAAAGAACACTATCACAAAGATCTACTTCTATTGGAATCTTACCAAACTTCAAGGCCAAATTCATGTCTCAAAACTTCTGTCACCATCTTGTCCCATAATACCTTTCAAATCTTAGATTGAACCATTCAAAGCCGCTTATGATGATTAGTTACTGATTTCACTGTTAGTGATCATTTCTTTAATGCCTGTATATAATCTCTGTGGAAAGAGTTCATGAACACACTTCTTTTGTTCTTGCTCCTTTCCCAAAAAGAGATTATCCCAGCACTTTTAATACAATTATGAAATTCTAATAGAGACTGGACAGGTCATTAAATTCTACCTTTCCCTTATACAAATAGGAAATTAAGTCACAGAGAAATTTAGTGTTGTGTAGATGCTCAAATATTAGTAAGTGCTGATATTCAAATTAAAATAAGAACATGATTTAATTTGATTATCTATTCTCTTTATCCACTGTGCTGAAAAACTAAGAAATGCTCAATAGTTATCCAATAACTAGAAGAGCTATATAGCTTAGGACAAACCATCTGTTTTGTTATACAATAACTAGAGAGCTCCATAGCTTTCCTACTGTGAAATATTTACTCTTTATTACCTTTAGTTATTAAAATTGGTAAATTTTATCCCAGGTTATCAAGTGTTTTGATAAGACAAAGGAGACATTGCTTATTTCCTTATACAGTATAAGAACTATGACCTTTTTCAATTTTCCACTATTATTTAATATAATTTCATGCCCATACAGTGAAAGTGTTAGACTTCAACACCACTACACACTAATCAGAGCCTAAAGGAATACAGAATTCCCTCAATAGTATAAGACCATACAGAGTTATGAAAGAAGTGCTGCTAGTAATAAAGAAACATAAATTATACTTCATTTTGGTGATAGCTCAGATCATTTAAAAGTTGTTTGCTATCTATTTTGGCTAATTCATTGGCTTTCTAATTTCCTCATCTCTTTATGATTATTAGGGTAATAATAAAGAAAAAGAAGATTTTATTCCCTGAAGATAATGATTATATTTAAAATGATTTTGATTTCCATTAATATAAGTATATAATTAAGTTTTCCTAGGATATTACTTTCTATACAGAAACACGTTACTTTTTTAAAAAGTAAGGGATTGTTTTACTAAGATATAAAAGAGTGTCCAAGTAAGTGACAGAACAGTAGGCAACTGAAACTAAGTCACAGGGAATTGCATGTAAATGTGCATCTTAATGGCACATGTGGTGGAGAGTTGCTGTGCTGGAATCAATCTGCACACCTAACATTTGTGGACATAAGGGATATGGGAGATATTTTTTTTGGAGCACCAGATATATATGACTAAGAGGAAAAAAAGTGTTTTAGATCCTAAGAAGGAAATTAAGGACATCGTGGCTGAGAAGCTAAGGGAGGAATTTACTAACTGGTCACCTGACCTAGAGATTCATTGCTTGGTCAAGATAACCACAGGTGAGAGGCCTCTGGTGACAGGAATCTTCCAAAGGCCCACACAGGTGCCAAGCAAAGAATCATCTTTTAAAAGCTTCTGGGCCCAGAGGGATTGTGGTGGGTGACCTTTAAGACATCTCTAATGACCCTCATCTCCTACTATCCATGCTCTTGTGTTAGCCCCTCCCCTTGAGAACATGCTGGACTTAATAACTAGTTTCCAATGAATAAGATACCACAGAGGGTTGAACTGTCACACCCGAGATTAGATCCCGAGACCATAGGTTCTGTTTGGGGCTCTCCTCTCTCATTTGCGTGCTGTGAGATTAGCAAGAGGACACTTTTACAAGAAATGACTTTTCTGTTTTGGCCAGCAAGTATCTGAGGCCTGCCAACAGCCATGGGAATGAACACGGATGCGAATCCTCCCCGTGTCCGGCCTTGACATAACAATAGCACAGCCAACACCTGATTGCAGAGTTGTGAGAGACCCGGAGCTAGAAGACCAAGTGAGGCCAGGCCCAATTTGCTGAAACTATGAGATAATTACCATTAGTTGTTTTAATGTGCTGAATCTGGGAGTACCTTGTTACATAAAGAAATAGATAGCTAACACAAGGATAAACCAAACAATGGGAAACCAGTTCAAGTTAACTGTCTTCTACTCTGTCCTCCACTGCCCCCAGCCCCAACCCTGGGAGACCTAAAGAGAAGGGAATGGAAAACAGGGGGAAAGCTTGTGCTTCCTTTCACACAGAACGGAGCTGGGGAAAAATGAAATAAGTTAGGTTATATCTAGTTATGATTTTTTATATAGTTGTCTTGTACTGGAAATTTTTTATGAATGGTAACTACATTGGTTATTAAAATGACTACAATAGTATATACTATCTAAGAATAAACTGAAAGGACATGGGGCCTGCCATGTGTCCCTGGAGGGGCAGGGGAAAGTACCCTCCTCTGAATAAATCTTACAGGAAAAACTCTGAGACCAGAATAAAGATGCATTTTTCTTTTTTTTCTTTTTTTTTTCTTTTTTTTATTTTTTATTTTTTTTCAAATTTTATTTTTTATTACAAAGGGTATTACATATGTGTCCATTTTTTTCCCCGCCCTACTTCATTATGTTCTAAGCTGCGTGTGTAATATACTGTGTATACACTGCTCTGGTGATCTTTTCTATTGAAACATTGGACTGAGTGAGTTATGTGCCTGGGTATTCAGTGAAATAGGCTTGCCCAGGGAAGAAATAAGAAATGTAATGTAATGTCAAACCCGCACCAAATAAAGGTCACACATTTGCTGGGACGTGCTTGGTGAGTATATAAGGGAGCATAGTTAAGACAGAAAATAGTTCAAGCCCAATAGCCGTACATTATAAAAGTTGTGCTCTATGAGTAATGCGACAACTGTGAAAGCCTTCCCAGGCAGAGTGAAATATTACCGCACTGTGTGCCAATGACTGGGTTATTACTATTGCTGGCTTGTGTACTATGGGTCTGTGTTTTTAATCCCTCAAGTTTGTAGCATCAAAGCTTGGTTTTAGAAAACTACCCTGTTAAACACAGAGTTTAAGTAAAGAACAACACGGTAGAATGATTGCCTTGTCTTTATTGTTGCCTTCTATTATTTGAAAGCTACGATATGTTTTGTATTATTGTTTTCTTGTCTCTGAGTTTTCTCTTTATCCGTCTAAATCTGTTTTGTCCTTAAATGTTACTGGAAACATATCATGATCCTTCACTCTTTTTTCCCTGATGCTCCCTTGCCTCGATAGCCCTGCACACCTCCCCACACAATATCAACCCACAAGACTGCTGGACATTCCTCAAGACCAGCTCAAAGGTAGCTCAGAGGTTTTCTCCTTTGTGACGCTAAGCCTTCTGGGCAGAGCTGATCAATTATCTTGGATAGGTGCCTTGTGCCTGTTGCCCTTAAAGTACTGATCGTGATATTCTATGGCTATTTGTTGGCCTATGCCCAGTGTCGATCACAATCTGCACAGGGCTTGACACATAGAAATTGTTCTCCGAAATGTTTGTGGTGCCGAATAAATAAGTAAATAAATTACATAAAATTCAGACTGTTCTCCAATTGCCTTGTCTTTCTTTCCCCACTATGTGGCAATCAGAACTCCAGAGAGGATCTTACCAATCAGCATACTGTGACCATCCCTCTAACAAACGCAGTAATCTTTTTTGGTTAGCAGTCAAGAGTTACCCTGTTGGTTTAAATTGATCTTTGAGGTCTTTGATTTCGTGGGTCATGCTGGATAGACTAACAATGTGATTTAGAGTGTGTGTTGGCCACACCAGAGAGTATTTAGGGAAGGTGCTGACCATGCCAGAAAGGCAGTAAGATTTAGGGCCAAGGCTTTGGCCCATGTAGCTAGACCACCTAAGATCAGCCACAGGGGCAATCGATCATGTCTCCATAAGTAAAAATTCTGCACATTTGGTTTGAGTGAGCTTTCCCGGATGGCAGTTTTGTCTCAGATCAATATCAAGGAAACCCTGACTCCATGGGGAGAGGAAAACAGAAGTTCAATATGTGGTATTTTCTTAGACTCTTCCCTATGAACTTCATACTTTGGTGGATTTTATTCTGTATCATTTCCCTGTAAGAACTGATAAGTTTAAAAAGCATGAGTGTAACAGCTTTCAGAAAGTTCTGTGAGTCTTTTTAGCAAATTATAAATTCTGAGGAATAGTTTTGGGGACATCCTGAATTTGTAGTTGTTTTCAGAAGTGAGGGTGGTCTTATGATAACCATGTTCCTTCTGATCATCTTTGACACTAACTCTCTACAGGGACAAATTAGTATGCACAAGTCTTTATCACTGTGTGTGATACTGGATACAGGTATTTGGGTGAAAATATTTCAATGCCAGATAATTCTTCTTTTTTTTTAATTTGACACAAGTCCAAAGGATTTGGGTATGTCAGTTGATCGCAATGTCATATTTTGTAAGAAAAATAAGACTAGTGGTTTTCATGATGGAAATACCTGAATAAACAAACTCTGGCACATACTGTCCTTTAATGGAAAGTGTGGCTATAGCAAGCTGTGTCTCAATCCATGGCTGCTAAACTATTTTTATAACATGATTTTTTTTTGGTCATTTCTCAGCAATGTTCAAATTATGTAAATACAGTGTATCTTTTCAATCTAAATATTGTTTTTTGAACACGTCTTTAATGAGATAAAACAAACCTCTGACTGGACCTACAAAAATGCACATTAACTGTAATTTTGGACTGAATTTCTTCACAAGAACATAGTTCCCAGGCAGAGTTAGCTTATCTGCACTTTGAAGGTAAACATTAATACAAAGTTTCCAATAGGGTAAGAGTTAAGAAAAGTCTATTTTATCTCTAGGATAATAAAAGGCAAGAGATAATCACTTAAAAACAGTGTGTGAGATTACTTTTGGTTGCTCTGCAAAAAAATTGTTTCAATGTTATGGTTTTGTTTCCTTGAAAAGCTTTTAATAATATAAATATCCACAGAAAAGTATCCTTACATTAATGCTTTAATACTCAAGTCTGTGATCCTGCCCAAGGTAAACCTGGAGGACTGGCTTAGCTCTACCAGTCCTGTTTTCCAAAGACTTCTATAAACCAACTGAAATTGTCCTTTGGTTTTGGCCCTGACCTCCAAATCTTCTTCTGATTTTCATGTTACAACTATAACTAACAAATGAGATGAGATTACCAGGGCTGCTCTCTAGCTGACATTAATCCTGCTCTCATATCATAAGCCACAGGAATGCAGAACTCGTCAGGTTAGGTAAACTGAGTATATTTTGCCCAGGTGTTTTAAGACGTTCTTCTCTCTCTTTGATATTGTACTTTTCTTAGCTCCTTATCCTATACAATAAAAGCCTAATATGCTAAGTGTCCAGTCGTCCGGTTGGCTGTTCAACCAATGAAAGCATAATATGCTCATGATATGCGAAGGCCACTCAACTGCTCACTATGATGTGCACTGACCACCAAGGGACAGATGCTCCGACCGGTTGACCAGTTGCTATGACGTGCACTGACTACCCGGGGGCAGACACTCTCACTAGTAGGTTAGCTTGCTACTGGGGTCTGGACGATTGGGACTGAGCGAGACAGGCCAGACATGCCCTGGAGCCCTCCCGCAGTCCTTCCCCAGCTGGCCAACCTCCTACATCCCTCTCTAGCCCTGATCATGCACCAGTGGGTTCCTTCAGCCTGGCCTGTGCCCTCTCTCAATCCGGGTCCCCTCTGGGAATGTTGGAGAGCTGGTTTCAGCCCAATCCCACAGGCCAGGCGAAGGGACCCAATTGGTACACGAATTCATGCACTGGGCCTCTAGTTGCATAATAAGCCATTGTAATTCTACACATTGCTTTAGATTAATCTCATTATAATATTTACTACTATTGAATTTTGCCTAGATTAAAATAGAAAGAATCTGCTGGAAAATTTTTACATGGAACTATTCCACAACTATACAAATGGCTCAAAAATATTTATAGAGATAGAAGAGGTCAGTATTTTTTTTTCCTAAAATGAGTACAACTTTAGTTTACTTAGAGGCCAGATGTATGGGAATTGTCCGTTGTGTCAGGTACTGACCATCGCTCCCAAGGGAAGACTTGTTGAGAGTTGAATTTCTGAGGATTGTGGATCCTAAATTGTATACATTGGATAGTGGGTGACATAAAACATTTGGTAGCAAGATTTTTAAAGTCATTAAAATTCCATGATAATGAGTGCTCATAATAGGGAATCCTACAGTCTCCTTTCCATCTCCTCAAAATATATAAGAAATGTCAAATACACTTGTTTCTCTCCCCTCTCCTCTCCTCTTTCCTCTCCAATCTCTCATTCACATTTTCCCTCTAGCTCTTATTTCATGATACAATTATTTCATCTTATGAATTTTCATGTCTTTCATTTAAAATGTTCATTTTCAGATGTTGTTATGGTCTTAAAAAATAAAGCTTTCGCCTAGTAGACTCTCAGCTTCTGAGAGCAGCAACCTCAAATTTCCCCACATCGTCCCCAATATCTAGCAGGGAGCCTAGAACTTGATGGGGGCTAAAGGAACACTACAGGTAACAAAGAAAGGAATTGAGGAAGCATGGGGAAAATGGTAGAAGGAAGGAAATAAAAATTTGAATAACAAAAAATTCCTGACCACATGCCATAAAATAATTACATATTTGATAAGCTTCCCTCAAAAGAATCATTGCGGCTTAGCTTAAAATGAATGCTGGAAAAGGAGAAGGATCAGAAAACAACTTTGCCAATAGTAAGGTGTTATATGTGTTTAGTATTAAATGTCTCCCTGCTTGGGTTTGATTTAAAGATGAATGCGCTGTGCACATCCTCCAGCTGTGCTCCCTTAGCAGACTGGGGTCTGTAGTGCTCTAACAGCAGCTGCTCGTTCACATGCAGTTTCATTTGCATCTCTACTTTATTTATTTTTTTTTGCTATTACAATGATAACACTTTCATTAATCCCACTGTCTCATTTCAGAATATAGCAGTAAATGTTTCTTTTAAAAAATGACATTTTTGGTATGAAAGAATATTCTAATGCATTGGCACTTTATGCTTCATATTTCTAGCTATGGTGGAATGTTTTAAAAAAAACAGACACTGCTTAATATTAATACCATCACAATACAGTGATTACATGTATTCCAATATAATATTATTATATAGTACCAATAAAAAGGAAAATAATTCGTAATATATAAAAGGCCTCATTTCAAAATGTTCAGTGCCTTCAAAATCAACACACATGAATGAATCAATGTATTAAGATATGAGCAAAAATGTATTTCTAAAAGCTATAACTTATAGAGAAGAGATTTTAATATGAGAAACATTTTTTGAAGGTAGTGATATTGAATTATATCTTGAAGTTTAAAGAACAACAAAGTTTTTCCTTATTTCTATTTGCCCTTTCTTAGTTTAAAACTTTTGAGTTGGTGTTTTCTTGGAAAGTTTATAATGTATTTGCTTTATGCCTCATTTTAATCATCTGTAAATGCTTCCCTCTCCACCTAATGGAGATTCAGGATGTGATATTTATGAAGATTAATAACACAATGTTAATCTAAAATTTTGAGAAATTCCACTCATCTCAGTTAATCTCTTCACAAAATAAACTCCTTATATTAGCTCATTATTTTTCTTCTCTAATTATATTTACATGCATAAAATTTTTTCTTAAATAATGGCTTCATAATTTTTCCAGGCTTCCTAAATTGAAAATCACTCTTTTTTAACTGGATCATTTACATAGGTTATTATTCCAGGAGATTCTCAAAGTAAGAACAGAGCAGGGACAACTACATAATTTTCAAGACCTATTGAAAAATGAAAATGAAAACCTCTTGTGCAAAAATGTTTAAGAATTGCAATATGGTAACAGTAGAGCACTGAAGCAAACAGAGAACTTCTATATGTTAGGTTCAGTGAAGCCCTATAGGTCACAAACACCTGAAAACAGTCCTAGCTGGAAGGAAAGAAGAAGAAAGATTGAGTCAAGGGATCATACAGCTTTCCAACAGACTGCAAGAGGTGACTTAAGAGTTGAAAAGACAAGCCTGGGATGACTTTAATAACTTTTTTATGAGCCAGCAGTAGAATATAGTTACCTTTACTGAAATTCATCTGAGAGGACCAAGTTTAGAGAGTGTACATCAGTGTTCATTTAGGACTTCAAAAGTTTAGATTTAAAGTGGTGATTGACAATAGGCAATGAGACAAATGAGTATGGCATTTTGGGGTCGGGTGGAAATTGGCATCACAAACCCCAGTGTTGAGAGATCAGGGAGCTGAGAGGAAACAAGCAAAGGTGACTGAGAAAGGAAGAACCAATTAAATAGATGAAAACTGGGAGAGACTGGGTTATGAATGCCAATTTAAAAAAATTGGCGGAATAGAATATGGAGTAGAATGGATTGCTGAAGAGACATATGTAGCTAAGAAAAAGTTCGAGACATGCCTATAATTCAAACTTCATCTGGTAAAGATTATTTTTCTTTGAATTTTGTAATCTTTTAATTGAATGGGTCACAAAAGTAAAAAACTATCACAATATAATATATCATAATACTGGGATGTGACCAAGATGGCCCTAAGGCTCTTCTCAGCTAATCTGAAGTATAGATGGGTTCATTCCTGCCTACAAATCCTGGACCTCTCTTTTCTTATAGTATTTATTTTAGATCACTTGCAATTGTAAATTCTTTTTCTATCTATATGAGCTGTAAATCTTCCCCCAGCTTCTTGTCAGTTTAATAGTCAGTGATGTCTTTGTCAAAGACCTGGGAATCATCCCTTTGAATACTAATCATCTAAGAATGAAGGTCCCAATTTCCCAGTCTCTGTGGGAAGAAGGAGACTGACTTCCATTACCACCAATTTTTTAGCAAACACAGGTGGCCGGCCCTATCTCTGACCAACCTCCCTGATAATGACCTCCAGTATTTTTCCACCCAATTTAAAAATTATTCAGCTTTTTGTTTCAGTGAAGTTGAGTTCAATATTTCTCCCTTGTTATAAAAGGCATGCCCCCTATTGCATTGGTCCTGAAGAAAGTCTTCCTTGCCTCTTTAACTCTACCAGCATAATTATTTTTAAAAAATCTCTCTACAACTTCCACATCCAATTGCCTATTTAATGTATTCTAATTATATGTCATTTTAAAACCATCAAAATATAACTAATAAAGATAGAAATCTTGATTTCCTAGTCTTTCTTTCACCAAATCTGATACCTCCATTTACCCTAGGAAATGTTCTTTCCTAAACCCTAGAGATTCTCAGTGAAAATTATCTTTCTCTCAATGCCTATATCCGATCTATGAGCAGGTGCAGTTGATTCTGCTTTAAAATGATTCCCAAATCAGGTTTTTTTGCATATCCAATGCTATCACTGTAGCCCAAGTTTTTATGGTCTGCCTTTTAAAATATGATTTACTAGATTACTTATCTTTAGAAAGACTCTGGGTCTTTTTAAATTTTGGAATATTTTTGGTAAAAAAAAAAAATCCAGTTTCTTACTGCCCTGATGCTGGTTTTGCAACTCTGAGGATACACTAAGCACTCTAGGGCCTTGGGTGCCGCAACTCCCGACCCCTCTGGAGGCTTACACTCTCAGTCATTCAAGATTCTGATCCAAACGCCTTCTCTAAACACTATCAAAACCAGCATTGTTAGCATTATCTTTTATATATTTGTGTGTTTATTGATGTATACTATCTTCCCCATTATATTACAAGCATCATGAGCTTTTGGACTTGGTCTAATTTATTCATTGCTCGAATGCCTAAAACAGTACTTGGGAAATTAGAGGCACTAAATGAAAATTTTTTGATGAATATGTTAAATAAGAGCCTGATTTTCTTCGTTTAAAATAGATAATATGCAACAGAAATCTTTCCAAGTTTGATGACATAATTCATTGGCTTTGTGTTCTTATAATTTTCTAGTTGCAAAGAGGGGAATAGAGACCACTTAAAAATTATTGATATTATTATTTTAAGATTATAAATAAAAGAATTACTTAGATTACATAGATTTGGGTTAGAACCATTTTTTAATGTATCTTTTCTAGCCTGGCCAGTGTATCTCAGTGATTGAGCTTCCACCTCTGAATCACAAGGTCATGGTTTAGTTCCTGGTCAGGACACATGCTGATTTTTCTATCTCTCTCTCACTCTCCTTTCCTTTCTGAAATCAATAAAAATATCAAAAAATAATAATGTGTCTTTTTATTGATTTTTGTTTTTAGAGAGAGAGAGAATAACATCTGTACAAACATCCCTCCCATTTCCATGACTTGCCTTTTCTTGATCTTACTTACTAAAAATGGGAAGTTTCAGGTCACTGTCTTTTCTGTGTGTTCCAAAGAGTAAGCAAGTTAAAGTGTGAAATGGTGCAAGTGTAATATTAAAAATGAATATTTTTTACGTTTCATTTGGTCTTGGGGACTAGTATCACATATACAATTTTGAATATAATTTCATATTTTTCTATAAAAAGTATTCCAGAAGTCAAAACATATTTTAGAAGACCCATTCTTAAGTTTAGGTTTTCATAATCATGTTCCACCCAACATTAAAAATTAATGGGGGATAATTTTCAAGTGATTAGAATGATGGGAAATACAAACACAGGCACACACACACACATGCATATTGCCATTTCATTCTGAAAACCCTTTCCTATTCAACTTGGGTACCATCAAAGCAAATCTCAAAATACATAATGGAACTGATTTTCAAACTTTATATAATATACATTTCCAATTTTTACATACACTAACATGGTAAACATTCATGGTTACAAGAAATAAAATCAAACCTGGAATATAGAGATGTCTCATATGTAGTACAATTGCTCTGTACAGGTCAGATAAGTTTATCTTTAAATATACCAATTGTTTCCTGATGATCCCTAGGTTGTCCTCTGCTTGAAGTAGACCATGAGGCTAAATGTGCCCTATAAATAATTGTAAATGAGCTTAATGTATAAAAAATACATTAAACTACAAAGAAAATTTCAGAAAGCATTTGAACAAAGCTGAAAAGGATTATAACTAAGACCATAAATCTGCATTAATCCTAATTGATTATAACTGATGAAAGGGAAGATAGTAATTATGGAAAAAGCGAGAAGAAAACTACTCTCATTTTAGACTTTGTTAGTGAAAAATATAACTGTTTACATGCTATTACACTACTTCTCTGAGTGAAAGGCAATTAGAATTCCGAATGGATTTTTTGAATGAATTTTTAAATTACCCACTTTCTTTATTTTTCATTTTCTTCTAAGTGATGAATATAATGTTTTCAAACATAACTACTAACATCAATGTCTAAATATTACTTTTTTCCCAAATTACCATGGATCCATCTTTAATATTCAAAATGGTCCTTCTCTTTAAATCTATAATATTTTAATTTGAAGAAGTGGGAGTCAACCCAGAAACCCTCGTAAAAATAAATGTAGAATAACTTGGACAAAGATATCATGTTCACATTTCAGTAAGTGCTTGCTTGTCTAAAACCTCCTAGGGAAAGCTATTATGTTGGAACCATGTTACTTAGCTAAAATGCTTATATTTAAAGCCATTTTCTCATTTAAAAAAATAAATCTACATTATAAAGTAAGTTTAGTCCCAATGTTAAGAAATTACTGGGAATATTAACATTATAATTGATAAACTGTATAAATTGAGCCACCTAACACAATGATCTACATACAAATCCTATCTGATATTGGTGGACTTAAATCACTTGAACCCACTTTAAGCTAAGATGTATGCCATCCCCAGCTAACAACTGAGGAACTTGGTTTCATGATGAGAAAAATGTAAATGGGACATTTTGAAAGAAGATGAATGGAATACTTAATTATAGGGAACTATATGACCAGCCAATCTTATTAATTTCAGAATAGAGAACAGGGTCTATAGTATATCAGGGAAACAACACATATCCATTAAAATTAATATTGAATCCTGAAGAATATAACACGGAGCCACTGCCTGAAGGGATTATTGGCATAAACTTACAGAGACGTTTCTGTTCTCTTACAGAGATATACTCTCAGAGCACTCACATTTTTTAAAATTGATTTTTAGAGAGAGAGGAAAGAAGAGAGAGAGAAACTTCGATTTGTTGTTCCACTTATTTGTGTATTCATTGGTTGCTTCTTCTATGTGGTTTGACCTGGGATGGAACCTGAAACCATGGTGTATTGGGACTTGCTCTAATCAACTGAGCTACCTTAGCAGGGTTGAGAACTCAAATGTTATCAAATGCTTTTGTGTGCTCCTGGGTTTCCTCCTTCCTTCCTTTTTTTCTCCTGCCCTCCCCTTGTCTCCCCCCTCTCCCCCCACGTACACACAAACCTTTCCTACCTTCCTTCTTTCCTCCCTTCCATATGCCAGGAAATGTTTATTTGGGGCATACTGTATTCTAGGTTTGGCCTGAAGGGCACATTATTATTAAGCAATATACATACTCAAATACACACTTACAAGATATGGATCAAATAGAACTTATTGCCTTTTTAGTTATCATTTCTCTGCATCACAGAGATAAAATAGTTTGAGCCTTCTCCTTTTCCCATCTTCCTCTTTCTCCTTCTTGTTGCATTGAAATACATTTAACCTCTGCTGACAAATGAATGATGCTATATTAATGTCAGTCTTATAAGTTTACTTCAATGTGGTAGTAGATGGTTGGGGAGCTGGACATAAGGGATAGGGAAAAGAAGGAATTCATAGTAACAAAAGTACTTTTTAAAATTTGTATACACTGCCCTAACCGGTTTGGCTCAGTGGATATAGCATCGACCTGCGGACTGAAAGGTCCCAGGTTCGATTCTGGTCAAAGGCATGTACCATGGTTGCAGGCACATCCCCAGTAGGAGGTGTGCAGGAGGCAGCTGATCGATGTTTCTCTCTCATCG
>NW_006289714.1:1875418-1887123 GCF_000327345.1 Myotis davidii
ACAATAAACTTGTTTTTTCTTTTACTTTTTAAATTTATATTTATTGTTGAAAGTATTACAGATGTCCCCTTATCCCCCCGCATTGGCCCCTTCCTCCCCACTCCCACCCCTGCCCAGGCCTTCACCACACTATATTGTCTGTGTTATGCATATATGTAAACAAGTTCTTTGGTTAATCTCTTCTTACCAACTATCCAACACTGCCTTCCCTCTGAGATTCAATGATCTGTTTCATGCTTCTACATCTGTGGATCTATTTTGTTCTTCAGTTTATTGTGTCCTTTAGATTCCACATATGAGTGAAATCATGTGATACTTGTTTTTCTCTGACTGGCTTTTTTCTCTCCGCAGAATACTGTCCTGGTCCCTCCATGCTGTTTCAAAGGGTAAGAGTTCCTTCTTTTTTACAGCTGCATAGCATTCCATGGTATAAATGTACCACAGCTTTTTTATCCACTCATCTACTGATGTGCACTTAGAATTTTTCCAGATTTTAGCTATTGTAAATGGTTCTGCTATGAACATAGGGGTGCATATATTCTTTCTGATCAGTGTTTCGGGTTTCTTAGGATATACTCCTAGAAGTGGGATCACTGGGTCAAATGGGAGTTCCATTTTTAATTTTTTGAGGAAACTCCATACTGTTTACCACAGTGGTTACACCAGTCTGCATTCCACCAGCATGTTTACTATCTGATGATTAATAATTTTGAGCATTTTTTATATAAATTGTTTTTGATAGAAGTTTTTCTTTTATTCTCACTAAGAATGAGCTGGTGGAAGAAACTCAGGAAAAAAACATTTAGACTTATGATTTTTACTATTCAATTTTGTTTCAGTGGACTACGGATAGTTTTATATAGTTAAAGCTTTCAGACTCCTATAAAAGTACAACTACAGTCTAGTATTCCTTTGTTTAAAATAATATAAATTTATTTTATTTTCCTTTTTTTTGGCCTTTATTTCTCCACACCCCTCCCCCAAATGAAAATACCACAGATAATTCCCTCATATACTTTCAGCTTATTTCCTCATATACTTATGGAAGAGTAAAAGTACCTTCAGTTTAAGATATTTGAAGGCTAATATCTCACATTTGTATCAACATTTGGAGAAGCTCTATTATATAAAATGCCACTCAAAAAACTATAAGCAACAGTATACCAATTAAGATGTTAAAATCGGCTCTTTCTGCCCACTAATGGTTGCTCCCCAAAGATATGTAGGACAGTGTGTGTGTGCATACACACACACACATGCGCACACATTGACATATACATACAGATTGGGGGCCATGAAATTTATTGTTTTAATTAAATGTTTTTACAACATAGTACTGGCTTAATTATTAATGCATAAGTAGTATTAACATATTATATATGCTTTGTGTTTGGTTGTACTTGTGTGATGACACAACACTGAGTATTCAATATATGTTTTTAAAGTGTTAAACTCACAATTGAAAATAATATAAAGGAAATAATTTTCAAAGGCTAATTGGGGAAATTCTTTGCAAAACATGTAGCAGGCAAAGGAAAACTTCATTGATGTATAAATAGCTTTTAAATTCAGTAAGTTGAGCAAAAAAGGAAAAATGAATAAATTACTTGGGACAGCAGTTTATAAAAGAGGAAATAAAATAGTTCACAGATACTCAATTAAAGAAAAACAAATTAAAGTAAGTTACAATAGGTGAAACTATCATGTTGGCAAATGGTAAACTTGACACAATATGGTGAAAACATTTTTGATCATAAAATTTTAGAGGGTAATTTAGCATTATCTCAAAATTTAAAATGCACAATTTCTGTGACTAGGATTTCCTATACTAAAAATTTAGTCAAGGAAAATTTTGCAAATATTTGTGATCTAATACATTCAATACAGCATTGTTAATAATAGTAAGCATGCAAATAATCAAGACAATAAAAATAAAACAAAATCTTAAATGTACAAAAATAGGTAACTGGAAAAATAAACTATGATGCTTCTGTCTATAACAGCCTAAATGCACAGAAGGGTAAGAATCCATCTGAGTTGCTATGAAAGAAAATTTTATATCATATCTTTGGTGAATTAAAAAGCCTCTCCCTCTCACCATATATTCATCTATATACATAAAGAGCCAAGGTCCTTAACATCCAAAAGGACTGAATGGATGACCAAATGCCAGGCTGCGCGCGCAGCAGACTCTGGTGGGTGGGGATTGGGAGCAGACTGAACTGCTGTCCAGGGGCCTGGCCTCCCACAGCAGAAGTCAGTCCTAGGTCCTGGAGCAGTGGCAGGGCGAGGGCAATTCCTGGAGCATGATGGGGCGAGAGGAGCCTCTCAGAGCAGTGGCAGGGCGGGGGGAGCCCCATGGAGCATTTGAGGGGCTGCAAGCATCACGGAGCATCCTGGGGCAGGGAGCTTCACACAGTGTTGCAGGGCAGCAGAGGACATGTGACGGAGGCCAGGCTAGGCCTAGGGACCCTAACCACACATGATTTCATGCGCACTGGGCCTCTAGTATATATTTTTTAATATATTTTATTGATTTTTTACAGAGAGGAAGGGAGAGAGATAGAGAGCTAGAAACATCGATGAGAGAGAAACATCGATCAGCTGCCTCCTGCACATCTCCCATTGGGGATATGCCCACAACCAAGGTACATGCCCTTGACCGGAATCGAACCTGGGACCCTTCAGTCCGCAGGCTGGGCCTCTAGTATATTAATATTTAAGAAAACATATAAGCATCCTATGAATTTACATATACATGCACAAGTATATATTTAAACAAACATACAGGTACCTCTCTATATACACATGAATAAAGATATGCATATATATACATGCTTACATCCATAAATACACATACACACACTAGTATGTATTTGCTTTAGCATGTATAAAAATGTGTGGGACAATACATAAACGTCTGCAAAGTGGATATGGTGACATTGCAATGAAGGAATGTTATCTTTATGTTTCTATAAGGCTTGTGATTTTTAAACATAAGTATCTGTTATATCATAAAAACCAATATAAAACAAAAATATAAGATCAATTTTCTTGGATATCATGTCTAAGATGAGGAAGTTTATAGAACTGTTCCATAGCAATTCAGGTAAAAGCAGATGTCATAATTTCATAACATTGGATTAAGAACTGAAGGGTTAAAAAAAGAAGTAATCGTTATATAAAGAAAATTTTCCTTACAGCCAGCTGAAATATACTATAAGCTTATTTCATTAAGTAAGATAAATCATCTGAACCTTCCACAAAGCTAAATGATACATTTACAAGCCTGATTATGACATTTCATGAGAAAAAGCACACTTATCTTCTAATGTAAAAATCATTTTTTATTTTGTTTTAAAAATAATGATTGGAGTGAAGCCACAGCTGTCAGTATGGTTAATCTGAACATTATATTCATATTATCTTACATATATCTACACATCCATTCTTTTTACTAGCATCTTTGATTTAAATAAGTTGTAGATTGTTTTAATTTACACACACACACACACACACACACACATTAATCCATTCTTCCTACCCTTCCCCCCTAAAAAAAAAAGTGCCAGGTTTTGCTCTTCCATTTATCTTTCAAAACCTAGGTAACTTTTGTATCATCAAGATAATAGCAAATGCTAAATGATAATATTCTTTCATCTCCTTTTAAAAAATGTTATCTATATGGCTGAAAGTATTACAGATGTCCCTCTTTCTACCATTGATCCCCTCCACCTCACAGTCCCCTCCCGCAGGCCTTCACTACACTACAGTCTTTTGTTCATGGGTTATGCATATGTGCATATAATTTCTTTGGTCAATTTCTTCCCACCCCCACCCCTTCCTCTTTTCTTAAAAAAGTGTTTTCATAGGTTCAAAATGTTGTGTTTTATTCAAAATAAAGAAGTTACTCATCTAAGTGTGATAACTGCTATCTTAATGTATAATTATCATTCTATTAATTATAAATTACTTAAGAGAAAAACCTAAACATTGCCTAATGATAAGAAACTTTCAGAAGACATTCTAATAGAGTGAAAATGGTCATCAACAAGTTGCTTGATTGTTGTTATGATAAATATTTCACTGTTTACATTGGTGCATTGGCTTAATTGATTATGTGTCATAGTCTGAGCCAATAAGCTTAACTCTGAGCCCTATTGTTGTCTTTATTGCTTTGGAACTTTCAGAAACAAAACCCATCTCCCGGGGCACCACAGAAGGTGATAAAACAATGCTATGTAAAATGTCAGTAGCTTTCTTCTTCTGTGTAAAAACCCAATTGCCAAAGAAAATACTTTAGGTGATACTCCTCTAATTGAACGACCTACTTATATATTTCCTTTTTGAAAATTTAAATTCTTCATTATAAAATTTGTATAAACAAAATACCTTCCTCCAGAGTTGACATCATAAGCACGTTTTAAAAAGTTCTTTTGTTTATTATGAAAAAAAGTTTCCTAATCTTTCTCTGTTGCAAATGGCAATCTGAACATCTAGCTTCATAAAGAAATTCACTAATATAGGTTTTATTAGACTGCCATGCCCTCAAGGATGGCGGCGCCCACACAACCACAAGATGGTGGTGCCCAGTCCCCCCACATGGGCCCAGCCTTACCGCACACCTGCCATTGGAGTCCCCCAGTCCCCTCAGCCCCCCAGCCATACAACCACAAGATGGTGGTGCCCAGTCCCCACACAGGGGCCCAGCCTTACCGCACACCTGCAGTCAGAGTCCCCCAGTCCCCTCGGGCCCCAGCCGCACAGGGCCGGCCCAAAGCGCAGGCAAGCCTCAGATGGTGGCTTCCCTGCCACCTAGGGCTGCCTGAGGCTCAGGTAACCAGGGCCGGCCAAGGCTTGCACTGCTGGCAGCGACAGCAACAAAGGTGTGATGGGGCGTCGCCTTCCCCTGATTGCCGGGTCGCTTCCTGCCCCTGAGGGCTCCCGGTGAGAGGGGGCAGGCTGGGCTGAGGGACTTCCCCCTCCAGTGCATGAATTTTCATGCACCGGGCCTCTAGTAAAAAATATAAAAGATGACAAAAATACCTCAAATATTAATTAATCATGGGCCTGTATTTAATAACAGGATTATCCATGATTTATTTTTTTCATTTTGTTCTTAAATAACATATAGTACAAATAAATATGATGTGGGATAAAAAGTTATCACAAACTTTATATTTTATAAAGCTTTGCCTGTATTTAAAAATTTTGCTGCCATATGGTTCTAGACTTTTTTGGTATTAATAAGTATAATTTCATTTAAAACCCACATTTGACAGTTAGACTTTGACTATTCATGATCAGCAAAGTTAAACAAAACTAAGTTCTTGACCATTTAATGGGTATTTCCTTTTCAGTAATGAGAACCCATTTGCTACAATAGCATGAGCATGAGGACCTTTAGCGATCTTGAGATATATTGCTATTAATACATTTATGTAAGTAAACAGATTTCCTTGCACTTTTCATAGAATATTAATATTTTGTTTTATGGCTAATAAAAAATAAATAATAATAATCTGTTGGGCTTGAAAAGAAAAATATTATGGGAATATTAGTGGAGACCAGCCATTTAGCCTGGTAACTACGTACTGTTCATTTTATAATGAAGGCATTGTGCCCAGACATCACCTTAAGAATACTTCAATTTTAGTTTCATATTAAATTATTGTGTATATTAAATATGATTAATGCTTATAAATTTAAATTATTTAATAACCTGGCATGTGAATTCATCAAGCAATACACATAAGGTAAGTGCTGTTTTCATCCCGGTTTTGCAGATTATGAACTGGGTCACAAAGAAGTCACCCATCAGGTCCAATGTCACCCACTTTTAAGCCACAGAGAGCCAATAATATGAACACAATCAGGCTCTAGGATGAATGCACTTAACTACATATCCTACATTAATTATTATTTACTACTTTTTAATGTTTTTCTGGAAACAATTACCAAGTTTTGGATTGCATATTATCTACATTCTTTTATATTATGGATAATTATTTTACTTATCTAAATGTTATGATGCATCTGTAGCCAAGAAGAGGACAGAGAGGTAAAGGAAATGGAAGCATTTGAGAGAATTATCTCAGGCTTTGGGCTTGTATTCCTGGTCATGAGGGAAGAGGTAGCTGTGGTGTGAGCCTAGGAAAGCCAGATAAAGTCCGGCTAGGCTACATGTGCTCTGCCCTTTTAAGTTATTTTAAAGAAACTGACAAGTAACAAAAACACTTATTCATCACTCGGTGCCAATAAAAGCAGACGTAGGCAATAAAAATGCATGCAGATACTTGATTAAAAGACTGTGACTTAGTTCTTCCAGTATGTGTGTGCACATAAGTTTGTGTATATATGAATGCCTGTACAGACTTAAATAATTTAAAAATACAATCTCACAGAGACCAATAGATCCTTGAGGATACGCATTGGAACTCCATCTAGAAAATATTGATCAATATAAAGAAATATCATAGTAGAGTTTGAGGTGTTCTCTCCCTATTCTCTGATAATACAAAATATGTACTTAGCTCCTTCTTGAGCTGGATAACTCACATATTGATAAACACAACAAATTTAAATATGCATTATCTGCTTTAGGGATGGGATTTGAAGAAAAGTTGGTATAGAATATTCACCTTTCATAGAGTTGGATTCTGTTCCTCTTTCACCTGAGTGTCTCCTACAATTTATTAGGAATTTTATCTTTCCCTTTATATTGTACCACTGTACTAGACACAAGATAGAGAACCAAAGAATAAGAAAAGTAGGAATGTATACCAATAAAAAATAGAACCTGGGAAATTCTAACTTTCTTTTAGGCTATTGGTGAAATTAGGGTTGTTTTTTTTATTTTTTAAATATATTTTATTGATTTTTTACAGAGAGGAAAGGAGAGAGAAAGAAAGATTTAGAAACATTGATGAGAGAGAAACATCGATCAGCTGCTTCCTGCACACCTCCTACTGGGGATGTGCCCACAACCAATGTACATGTCCTTGACCGGAATCAAACCTGGGACCCTTCAGTCCGCAGGTCGAAGCTCCATCCACTGAGTCAAACCGTTTAGGGTTTTTTTTTTTATAAGGCCTAATATAAGTAATTTTTTTAATCACAGTTCTTAAGATGTTTGAAGGAATCCTCTCTTTATGTTTTTCCACAATAATTTTCATGCCGTATTTAGAGAATTTCAACTAAAAAGAAAATCTTGGTCTTTATTTTACACCAAGCAACCTAGAAGGTTGCTTCTTCGTGAAATTAGGTTTGATTACTCAATTTTGGTTGTCCATTGTTAAGACCTGATGAATTGTACTCTTTTATATTCATAGCTGTCACCAAGCTTTATAAATTGCTCTTAAAATGGAATTGATCTGTTGGTGGGTAAACCACAGCTAACTTTTTATTAGTGAAAACTAGTGATGGATGAATAACGACTCAAAATAAATAACAGCTCCACTTTAATACAGTGTCAACATTTTCTCTCACTAAGCACAAAACCAAGCAAGCTGACATTAATTAGTTTCATTTTTCTTTCTATTTCTACTCAGGATGAAGAAATAATGAGTAATACCACTACAGTAAAAACTAGAGCCAAACCTGGAATAAAGTGTCATGTGCAAATTTAACCAGCTAACTAATTTGTTTCTACATAATTGAAACTTCCCTATACTTTTTTTAACAAAGCACATTGTTCTCTTAAGATTAATATATATATATATATATATATATATTGTTATGTTCATACCTTAGAAAATAAGATTTTAAATGTGTGTGTGTGTGTGTGTGTGTGTGTGTATAGATAGTCTTTAAAAATGTGATGACATGTCCTTGTTTAGTATCTTCCAACATTTCATAGTCTAATATTTATATCTTTTATCAAGGTAAACATAATATTGGACAGTGAAAAACTGTAGAATATTTCATACAATAAAATTCTGTTAGTATTCTCTGATGGTTATATAATTAGACTAGAACCCCCAAAGAAACCCTATGCAATACAATTTCTATAACCCACTGGATAACTGACAGTTGAGAAAATGTTCTACAAAACTGTTGAGCAAATGAAATAGTATTTCAAAAAAGCCTCATGTTTGGGTACAGATAACATGTGCCATTTTCTAATAGACCTACTTGTTTTTTATCATAATTTCCATAAAACAGTAAGTTTTATATTTTTAGTTTTAATAGATGGAGTTAGAGGCATGGGATTCTCAGGAGGAAGTAAGCAAGATAAATCCAACTTGATTGATTCTTAATATGGTAATACATAAATAGGGAGGCACAGGCACTATGTGTTGGAGAATACCAAGTGCTACTTATTTTCAAGTTCCCTACCATTTTGCTAGAATAATTTCCCTAAGAGAAAGCCTTCTTCACTGAGATTTGTAAAACCTTTCACATTAAATGTGCCAGGGCCTGAGGCTTTAGATGAAAAAGGCTGTTTTATTTTATTTTTTTCAAATATATTTTGGTTGATTTCAGAGAAGAGGAGAAAGGGAGAAAGAAATAGAAACATCAATGATGCGAGAGAATTATTGATCTGCTGCCTCCTGCATGCCTCTACTGGGGGTCGACCTCCAACCTGGGCATGTTCCCTTGACCAGAACGGAATCCAGACCCAGGCGGACACTCTATCAGCTAGGGTGAAAAGAGCTGTTTTAATTGTTGACCTTGAATGCCTCCAGGTCAAACCCTCAATATTAGGAGTGTATATTTTTTGTAAGCCTTTCATGGCTTTACTCACTAAACTGAAGCAACAGGAAAAAAATACCAAGTTGAAATAAAAAAAAATATCTTGGTGAAAGAATGGTTTTTGTTTTTCTATCGACTGAAATTCAGATGTTCTGTTTTTCAATTATGCTTATAAAGACAAGAACAGGAAAGATTTAATACTCATTACTTTCTTCCTATTATTAACCAAGTAAACAGAAGTTTTAAAAGTTGACATTCACTTTGTTGCTTATTAAGCAAAGAAAATAAGCATATTACTAGAGGAAAAGAGTCTGCATAAAATGGAGATAATAAGACTTTTATTCTTTTATATTAAAACAGTATAATCATTAGAATCCTTAGTCAGTTAAACTAGTATAGTAAATGATTAGTTTTAAAATTTCTTTTCCCTTTCAAATGAATAAAATCTAGAAATTTTAGTCCTTAAGTGAAAAACAGAAAGTAGAAAATAAAAATAAAGTCATAATATTTACATTTGATCAATATTCTTTTTATAAGACATTTTTCCTTGAATATAGCAGCACCAAAAGCTAACATTTCCTGTTTCAAAGAATTGCCTATATAAATATAGTGTAACCTGAGAATAAAGTATCTACTTATTTTTTGAAAGTCACACACTTATCTATATACACTAAATAGATTATTTACAATTTTAAAGTGTATTTAATTTTTTATAGAAAAATAAATTAATTTAACCTAAATAGTCAACAATTTTTATGAGTGAATTTATCATTAAGTAATATGTGGGATAACATTCATACTCTTGTTTTATCCAAATCTTCAAAAATCTCCATGAGGCCCTTGCCAGTTTGGCTCAGTTTAGCGTGTCAGCCTGCAGGTTGAAGGGTGCCAGGTTTGATTCTGTTCAAGGGCACATGCCCAGGTGGTAGGTTCGATCCCCAGTGGGGGGCATGTAGGAGGCAGCTAACCAATAATTGTCTCTCATCATTTATGTTTTTATCTCTCTGTCTCCCTTCCTCTCTGAAATCAATAAAAGTATATTTTTAAGAAATCCCCATGGAAAGCACAATATTACATTTGAAATGTAGTGGTAATTTTAAAAATATATAAGACGTTTAGGAGAATTAAAGGTGTTTTGATGAAATTTTCCAATTTAATAATTTTTTAGTTTTTATCCTTACAATTAGGCATATCCAGCTAGATCTTCTTCAACATATTATCATCTTTTCCATATCATATCATGAAGTGACAGTATTGCAGAAGAGAGAATATTTTTCTAAAAGATAGTTGAAGTCACTCATGCAAGTTAATTTTTAAAGAAAAAGACTAAATTTAAAATCTAATAATGTGATAACTTTATCCTAAAAATAAATGAGCTAGATATGACTAAAGTAGTTCAATTTTAATAACACAGTTAACTTGGCATCTAATGTAGTTTGCATTTCTCTTCATTTCTCTTCTCTTTTCCTCACTCTGAGTCAGTTTCTCTCTGTAATCTTCTGGTCTTCTGTTTGGCTGTTGGCTCCTCCCATTTTTCACTGGCTCCTATCTTTATGTTTCAGTTTCTTTCATTGCTCTTTCTTCAGGCACCTGTGCATTCCAGACCATCCAAAGATGCTGAACCAGCCTCCCACTCCCTACTATCCAACTGGGGTTAGACAAAAGGGTAGTGTACTGGGGTAGGTAAGTAAAGCACATGGATTTTAGAATCTAACTATAAAAGTTCAAGTTCCAGCACTGTCACTGTAGGAAATTCTCTATATTTCAATATCCTCAGTAATATTGCACGAATTGATTCACATGAAACACTTATAACAGTGCACAGTGTACTGTAAGAATTCACAATGTGTTACTCATCCATGTTACCACCTGGCCACGGGTTTTCTTAATTTCCATCCTGTTTTTGGAAGAGATGACACGGCATCTGTCCCTAATTTCTTAAGATCCTTTCCCCCCCCAGTTTCTGAGATATAAAATGGTCCTTCGTCCATTGATATCATGTTTCTTTCCAATGTCTTATTCTTTGAACATTCTACCAGACTCAAGTCCCAATCATCTTCCAAACATAGAAAAAAAATGAAAAATGTTAGGCACACACACGTTGTATGCACATACAAAAATTTCACAGAAAAATTTCCTAACTCTTCACAGGTATTGCCCAATCTGCCTCCACCTTTTTAATATGAAACTTGTGCGTTTGTAGTTGTTATTTTTATATGTTATCTTTGTTTGCAATCTGCCATCAACCAAGTCCATTCTTTTGAAAACATTACTTTTTTTGTGATCTATGTTCGCCAATATGAAACCTTGATGCAATAGCTTATCATATTTCAGTGTTCTTCCAATGTAGAGCTTGGCAAGCCTGTTCATGCTCAAAGCCCTGTCTTTTGATATTCTGTCATGACCATGTAGTGCAGTTGGCGGAGCTTGGGTTTAAGAGCCGTGCAGAACTGTACATCAACTTACTTTTAATGATTGCTACCTTACTGCATGATGGCATTCATAATATCTAAATCATGGGTTGCTATGGGAATTAAGGAGCAATTAGCAGACCCCAGAGAAGATTCTTGTCCATGATTTACACTGAAACAGCACTTTCTTTTGTGTTGGACCCTTTTCTAAGCAATTAATTTATATAAACCATTAGACATTCATTAGTATCCTGTGAAGGTTTCTATTTTAATTCCATTATAAGTGACTGTAGGAAATTATCATAAAGAGGTTAAATAACCCAACCAAAATCTTAGCCACTGGTAAGATCAGGATTCGTGCCCATAGCCTGGCTCCAGTATCTGTACTCTTAATCCCTATGAAACTTTGTAGCTCCCCTATTGCTTTGACTTCTGGAACACTGCTTTCTCAAGATTGTCTACCTCATTACCTTTTTCCTCCTCCTCTGATGGAACTATTTCAGAGATCCATCTTTGATCTTAATCCTTTAGTGGTTTCAAATACCTTTGAGAATCTTAAGCAAAAGCTAGAAATCTTCTTTTCAGTATAAGGTATATATA
>NW_006289714.1:1887372-1888349 GCF_000327345.1 Myotis davidii
GGGGAGCTCCTCAACCCCCTGATTGGCCCTGCTCTGTGTGTGACAGGGGGTGGTGCCCCAACCACCCAATCGGCCCTACCCTGAGCATGACTGAGGGTGGCATTGCAACCTCCCAATCCGCCCTGCTCTGAGATTATTTTATCTCAGGAGACTTATCTGTTAAGTACCCAATATTTAGCATTTGAAAAAATCATGTTAGTATTATATCCTCAAATTTTGTATAGGATTGACCTTTCTAAAACACAAATTTCTCGTGTGACTACTCTGATTAAACTTCTGTGAGGGGACTGCATTGTTTGGATGTAATAATTATTCATACAATGGCCACCATTTAATACGCTGGTTCTTTCAGGTAGGTCTAGCTCTTACTCCAGTAAACTATTTTCATGTTCCTTCAAATAACTTTGTGTTATTTGTATTATTATCTGTATATTTTCTTTTGTTTACAGTGTCCACTTAAGTCTGGCAGGTAGAAATCCCATATCTCCATATGCCTTTCAATTAACACATAAACAAAATTAATTCATTCCCCTTCTTTTCACAGAGTGCCCTAACATTTTACTCAGCATGTCCTCAGTATGATACACATTACTTTATAATTATTTATCTTGGATTCAGTCTTCACCATAAAATGCAACCTTCTGGGGAGCTGAATTGGTATCTGTCGCTATTTCAACATCTTTGACTTCCTTTTCAATTCCTTCCCCTAGTCCCACCATGTATTTTATCAAATACTGGTTCATAATTTACCCTCAAATAATGTTTATTAAAATATATTACTACAAAATTTTGATTCCCTTTTAAATATTAAAAGCAGATGAGTTAAATAATGTATGATTAAGAGTGATTAAGAAGTAATCAAAGTATCTAGTAACTTTTTTGTGCCAATACAGATTTCATAAGCAGAATATATAACATATCTTCCCCATAAGCCAGCCCAAAAGTATGAATTAGTAGTGGTAATAAAGGGAAAATAT
>NW_006289714.1:1889395-1898240 GCF_000327345.1 Myotis davidii
GATGGGGGTGGGGCCAGCTGGACAACCTCCCACGGCCCCTCCCACAGCTGGCTGGCCCCAATCGGCCCCAATCAGGGTAGACTAGCAAGACCCCACCCATGCACAAATTTGTGCACTGGGCCCCTAGTACATACATAAATACTAAAAGCAATCACTGACGACATGTAAAAACCTCTAAATCAGAAAGTCGTTAATATGTGACACACAAATATTATGTATAATCCACATGGCAGTTCAAAGACCTCACATTTTTAGCACCCTTGCTGAAAATATCAAATATGAGCAACATATGGATGATGCGTGCTGACATATTTTAAATCTTTTAACTCACTGAGAAGTTCAGTGAGTGGAATATTAACTAAATGTGTAGACATCCTATGTTTACATAGTACTAGCATATGGTGTCAATAAACATAAAGTTATCCATAATAAATACAGATTTAAAAAAAAATCTCATCAAATAAAAGAAGGCTACAAATATCTTCTCATGATCATCTCTCAGGACCATCTGCCTACATATTAGACTCCTTTTCAGTATACCAACGTCCTCTACCATTGTGCAAGAAAATCTGATCTCAGATTGGGGTTAAAAGGAAAGCATGTGTTATTTTCTAATCACTACTACAACCTTTCTTTGAGAAGGTCAAGGTGGTTTACAAATTTTTCTGTCACATAAATAGTAATCCTTATATCAATCCTTCTAGGTAAGGAATCAGGTATAAAATTTCCTATTTAAATTGTGGCAAAGCTGTCAGAATGTTAAAGGCGCTTTCTTTACTTCTAATTTCTATCTAATTAGTTCAATTTATTGCTCAATGATGGTGTGATATGTATTTTTATTATTAATAAAAATCACATATACACACATACATGTGTTTAGTCTAGCTCAGCCATAAGTTTCCTATTATTTTTAGAATAATTATTTTTATATCTTCACAGTAAAAATAATTTTGGGTAAGCAAATTACAAAGGATTCATATATTTTAAGGCAGTTTTCATCCATTTTTATCTATTAGCAAAAGTAATATTTTTATAGATTTCAAAAGCGTAAGGTTTTTTATCACTACAGTATCCTTTACTTTTTTTTTTTTTAGTTTGTTCAGCAAACTTTAAGCTTATAGCATGTGTGTCCAAACTACTTGAGTGTTTTGGTTTAAAATCTTTGAAAATATGATGAAAGTTACTCCTTTGCTTTTTTAATAATAGGTATCTTTTTCTTGAAAGGACTCTTGTCATCTTGGCTTCCTAGTGAATTTGATACAGAGACAATTCCAAATTCAAGCTCTGGATGGTACATGTCATGGATCATGATGTGGCAATAAGCTAACAGCACCCACCAAATGTATGGTGGACTTAAACCAGGTTGCCTTGCACCTAACTAGACTGAGCATGTTTTTCAGATATTTTCATGATCTGTGCTACTTTTGTGTAGATAATCAAAATATAAACAAAAAGAGATCTTAGATTTATAGCATAGGGGTGATGCTAAGCAATATATGTATGATTAAGACACATTTCTGCATCTTGGTTGGAAGGAGAGACAAAGGAAAAGAGAAAAACTCAAATGTAAGAGGTATTCCAATTGGTTTACTTTCATCTAAAAAAGAATGAAAGAATGGAATTAATAATAATGATAAAAGCTCCACCGGGGAATTATTACTTCCTAATCTCTTATCTCAAACACATTTACATGCACTTCTCTATTGTTTTCAACAAGAAATTTCAGAGTTTATGATGTTTCCCGGAACCAATTACTTCAGTGCTAATCCACGATGTCCATGACTCCGATCTCATTTAGGGATGGGATAAAGGACACTGCTTTGGTATTACTCATGATGTAGAAAAAGCACCAACCTACATAATAAAACCAAATCTGACTTAAACTAAAATGGCAAAAGAAGCAGGTGATAATTCCAGTGCTGCTCTTTCTGTTGGATAGCAACTTGTGTCAAGATACAGTATCGCCTTAGAATTAACTTCAGGAAAAAGTCAATTGTCTTCCAGTGCCTAAGAGCCTTTTCTTTCTTGTTTGGAACATGATATAACCTCATGCGCTCATTCTGACAAGAAAAGTCAAGCATATTGAAAAAGTTTATTATGATAAACCCAAGAATAATATATGTGTGTGTGCACATGTATGTGTCTACACACATACAAATTTGTGTGTGTGTGTGTGTATATATATATATACATTTCAAAGAAAAAATGTTGATAAGATTCATATAAATATTTTTAAAATACTCTATAGGTAAAAATGGTGGAAACTGGATCATACACTCCTTAAAGCTAATGACATAAATTTAAAAAACAAAGTAAGTTATTGTCAAACAAATAAAGTTAAAAAACTCTCTACCACAAATACCAAAAGTGGCGGCTACTGGCTTGCTTTTCTCCTATCCATCCCTTCCCGAAATAATGTGAAAATGTTAGTTAACAAGATCTTGATAATTTTTACTAATACCTTCTAAATAGAGAGAAGGATGAACAAAAGACTCAGATAAAACTAAAGGTAAAATTCTTGAAAAGAGATACACCTTAGCAAAGGTGGAGAACCTTGTAGATTTCTAAGACACCATATTAAATTAGGGGAATGACTGAAAAGGCTTTGAGCATCCCACCAGAAGAGTAAATTCTAATACAAGACAATTGACAGACAGCATTTCTCAGAAAAAGAAAGCAGAGTTTCTTTCAGAAACACCTGTGAACAGGAGCACAGAAACCAAGCTTTCTGACTCTAGGTAATAAGGGAGGGGGCGGGGGGGAACTACTCAGATACTATGGGTACAGGGATCAAATGGAATTCACTTATGTTAGAAACATAGGACTAATTCAAGTTACCGAATTCTGCTTGAAAAATTAGAGTAAAACAACAAGATGACTGAATAAACATCATATATTAAAGATAATGATATAGACTTTCTCCAGCAAGACCCTTCGGTCTATCCGTTTTAGCTTTGTGTGCTAATTACAAGAGGAATGACTGCTCTTCTTACTGTTCAGCATCCTTCTGTCCATTTCCTCATCAGACCCTGCCTATTCTTGCTCCCTGTACAGAGTGTTGGCTCTAGCTGAAGCTAGTAGTGATCCTACTAAAATATAATCCTGCTTACCACATATATTGTTTTCTTTTGGAGTAGGAAAGGTAGAAGGTCTCCAAGTTCATTGAATAGATCCCTCTAGTTCACTCACATCCAGTCAATTATTCTTTTATCAATTTATTGCCAATTCTATTAGATGTACTAGAAGAAATTAAAAACATTTCTCTTTATATGCCATTAAAATCACAGAAGTGCTTGACTAAGGTACTTGAATTATCTGATTTGACTTAGTGATTTTTTCCCCCAACAAGTTAATCTTTAAAAAAAAACAGCAGCCCATTTTTTTAAATTTTGAGATGACAGTACATGGTGATCCAGAGGACATTAGGCAGTCCATTAAGAAAGGCCCATGACCATTTTACAAAATGTTTTTGAAATGAAAATTAATGGGTAGTCTTTTCTGAGAGTTCTCTCTTAGTTGAAGGAAGCTGGATGCGATTCATTTGCAAGGAGAAATTTTGTTTATACTGCTTTGACTTCATTAAGCAAAAATATTAAAAACAGCTACCTAGCGCCAAGGCAAAAGCACACAAAAGCAGAAATTGCTATACAATCCATTTTAAAATGCATTTGGAAGCAGATGATCTACAAAAAATATCACCACCACTGCTGCCATGATCACCACCATAAAAACATACAAACACAAAAACTGGGGGAAAAACAACAACCAAAAAACAAAATATGCTTTCAAACACAGACACACACAGTCTGAAAAAACAGTTTCAAAAATATATTCATTTTCAGAAGAAAGTAAGAAAGTGAGAATGGAAGGACGGGAGGGAGGAAGAAAGGAAAATAAAATTGGCTTAATCCAAATAGAATAGGAATTGAACTAAGGACATTTCAAAAGGCTGTTATTTTATTTAGGAATATTTATATCTCTGTACACATGATTCAACAGACATACTTCAAAACACAGTATATACTTTCTTACCCAGAATTTTAATAGATTTCTAAATTCATAATACAATTTTCACTATTTTTATAGAAACTCCTTCCTAGAATTTAGACATACTATACACATTTTGTATGCTTCTTTTGAAAATATTCCCAAAAACCCTAACTGGTTTGGCTCAGTGGATAGAATGTCGGCCTGCGGACTCAAGGGTCCAAGGTTTGATTCCGGTCAAGGGCATGTACCTTGGTTGCAGGCACATCCCCAGTGGGGAGTGTGCAGGAGGCAGCTGATCGATGTTTCTCTCTCATCGATGTTTCTAATTCTCTATCCCTTCCCTTCCTTTCTGTAAAAAAATCAATAACATATTTTTTTTTTTTAAAAAAGAAAATATTCCCAAAGATTAGCTCCACAAGGAATACACTAGAGGCCTGATGCACAAAATTGATGCAAGAGCAGGCCATCGCTGCCCCGGCCCTTGAGGGCCTGGCTGCCCATGCCCTCGCAGCTCCACCCCTTGCCCACTGGTTGTTCCAGAAGGTTGTTCCAGAAGGTCATACCACTATCCAGTCTAATTAGCATATTAGCTCTTTATTATACAGGACTAGTGGCCAGGTGCACAAAATTCATGCACGAGGTGGGGTGTGCCTCAGCCCAGCCTGCACCCTCTCCAATCTGGGACCCCTCAGGGGATGTCTGAATCCCAGTTTAGGCCTGATCCTGCAGGGATCGAGCCTAAACCGGCAGTCGGATATCCCTCTCGCAATCCGGGACCACTGGCTCCTAACTGCTCACCTTCTTGCCTGCCTGATCGCTCCTAACCATTCTGCCTGCTTGCCTGCTTGCCTGCTCACCCTCAACTAACCCCCCACCCCCACCAGCCTACTCACCCCTAATTCCCTCTGCCTCGGCCTCACGACCATGGCTTTGTCCAGAAGGACGTCTGGAAGGTTTCCCGAAAAGTCTCCCAGTCTAATTAGCATATTACCCTTTTATTAGTATAGATTATTAGTATAAATTATATTGTCTTCCCTAGAAAATTTTGAGCTTTTTGAAAGAAAGGATTAATGTTTTTATGAAGCTTTTAGTTCTTAAGTTAAGGATATTAATTTAGCTTTAAATTATATTCACAGGCTTCCATTTTTTAAAACTATTTGAAAATTAATGAAATCATTTCCTTTTTGCCTTTCTGTATTCTTCATGTGTTTGGTGCTATAAAATACCTACCTTAGAAAATATAATATGTTTACACACTGTTCTAGCCCTTTCTGCACCTTTTAGTCTTGGATTTATAATGAAATATAATCAGTGTTCACATTAATCCTTTTGTCACAGTTTACCTAAGAACCACTAAATTGGATAAAGTTATTCTAATGAGTATAGTATTATGTAAGTTCTTTCAAGTTTATAACTATTTTTTTATATTTTTATAAGCCTGACTCCTGAACAGCCCTTTGTCTCACATAGTCATTCCTTTTATTTAGTTGTTTTTTTTAAACAGGGTTCCATTGTTGTCTTGAACATTGTTGAGGATAAATTTGATAATAATCTGATTCTCTTTCATTTGGAAGTAAAATTATTCTTTTGCCTAAAATCTCAAAGTACATTTCAAAATATACATAAGAGCTAAATGTTTTTCTAGGGTATTTTTAAGAGTTAAAGAAATGTGACCTTCAATATGAAGATCTTTTATTTCTGTAAAACTTTCTTCAGTATTTTTTTTCTGTTTTGGTGTTCTTTTTCAGGGATTCCAATTTTGAGCCTTCTTTATCTTTTTAGATAAATGTACCTATCACTTTTTCTGCTTCTTTTGGCTCTTTAATTTTAATTTTATACTGTTTTATTTTTGCACTTTCATTCTTCCCCATATATTCTCTTCATCAATACTACTTATAAAAAATACTTATGAGAATGTATTCTTTCGTAGGTACCTTTCAGTTTAACCTTTATTGCTGAGGTTTTTTCCTTCTTCATCTACTCAACTCTGATTTCACATCTTTCAATGTTTTGTCCATTTCTGTTTTTGTTTCACGGATTCAGAAAATATATATATTTTTTATTTCTGCAAGTGGTTTTTAAAAAGGTATTTAATTAAGGTGTTGTGTTTAGGGGAGCTTTGTTTGTGTTCCTCTTTTTCTTGGTTGTTTATACATATGTGGGGGGCTGGGGTGAGAATTTTCATTAGGTAAATTTTCTTATACTAAATATCTGTTTTCTTTTTATGGTAGACGTGTGTGGGTATTGTCTATGGTTTTCTGTTCATTTTGAAATATCAGGTTTTTTCCTGAACAAGTAATAGTTGGTGAAAGGCCAAGGAGACTTTTCAGGGCTTTATATGTTTTTCTGTTAATGAACATTTTCTTGTGTTATTAAAATGAAAGAAATAATAAGGTACCTTCTTTATAAACACAATGGAGTTTTCTGATAGAGTTATTCTCTTTTGTTTCTGTTAGCCTTTAATTTCATTTTTTTTCTCTTTTAACCATAGAGTCTCCAAGGAATATTCCACACTCTTGTAATTTGCCCACTCTTACTCAGAAATATATTCCCTAGACTATTACATTAGGTCTCATACAATTTTAAGCATCATCTTTATTTCCTTACACTTGTTCTCAGCATCAGGTGACAAGCTGTGTGGGGCGATTTAATCTGTGGTCAATCATCTCTTGGCCTGCACTTTCCTTTTGTAGAGTGAAGGGAAGAGGCTGAAGAGCTAATTAGGAGCCTTATTTTCTGTATCTATGAATTTAACAATTCTGAATGTTTCATATACTTTCAATGATACAGCATGAGGCCTTTTGTTGCTGGCTCCATCCACTTAATGCTTCTGAGGATCATCTATGTTGTAGTATGTATCAGCACCTCATGTCTTTTAATGATTGAATATCAAAATTCCATTGTATCGATGTACCAGGACTTTTTCATCATTCATCAGTTCGCAGACATTTGGTTTGTTTCCACTGTTGGTTATTGTGAATAGTGCTGCTCTGAGCATGCATGTATATGAATCTGAATACCTGTTTCAATACTATTGGGTGTAAAACTTTTTTTTTGTAATCTGAATGTGAAGTGAAGGTATTTGATGTTTTTCAGAAAAGAGGCACAAACTAATTTGCATTTTTAAGAGATCCAGTTTGCTGCTGCTAAAGGGACGAAAGATGGGAAGCAGGGAGATCGGGGCTACTGGGGTAATCAAAGTTAGATATCATGACGACTTAGACAAGGAAGGTAGCAGAAGTCATGGTGAAAAGTAATAGAATTTGATGTATGTTTTGAATCAGCAATACTTACTGATTGAGTGAGAGTATAAAATAAATTATCTTTCAAGATGACCCTAGTATATGGACTAAGCATTTTGATTAATTATATGTAATTTACTAAGGTTAAATGTTTTCTTGTTTTGTTTGGGTTTTTTGTTGCTTTTTTTTTAAGTAGGAAAAGAACAGGCTTGCAAAGGAAAATAGACAGCTCTTGTTTTGGAAACATCAGCTTTGGAATTGGTAGGCATCCCCTTGAGGATGGATAAATGGATAAGTGAGTCTGGAGCACAGCGGAGGCATGTGCTCCATTTACAAATTTGGAAGCTACAGGAAAGAGAAGAGACAAGGTCCCCAAACTAAACTCTAGGCCTCTAGATCATTCTGAGGTCTGGAAGAGATGTAGAAGCGTGAACCTGGAGGTAGGCAGAATAATAAAATAAAAGCAAAGTGCATAGTTTCAAGGCTGAGCAACAAATTGGCCGGGTCAAACTTTAATGGCATGAAGGAACAGAGAACTGAGCAGGGAACTCTCACAGTAAAAAAAAAAAATTATTAGTAACCACGATAAGAGAAATTTTAGTGGGCAGCAGTGGGTTGAAAATAGAAAAGCAAATGAAGAGGAAGGCGAGTGAATGTGGGTTTGGACAGCTTATTTAGGAGTTTTGTTCTGAAGGGCACAGGTGGAAGGAGCTGTCACTGGAGGAGAGCATGGTACGGAGACTGGTAAGAAGTAGCACAGCAGTTTCCTCCTATTGGAAAGAACGACATATAGAAGGGAGTCACTTAGGATGCATGCGTGTGCACATGCGCACTTTTCCCTGGTGGGGGGTGAAGGCTGTCTGCAGAAGTAAGTGACAAAGAGACCACAGGGTGGCCTCCAGGAAGCATGAGGAGAGGTCAAGCTGAGCCACAGAAATTAAACAGAGTGTATGTGCACACCTGCAGCTAGGCTAGTAGTGTCAGTGGTGGGAAAACAAGGCGGGCCTCTAGTGGATATTTCTATATCCATGGAAACCAAAGAACTCTAAGGAACCATAGCAGCATTCTCAGGTAGAGAGCTGGGGTCACAAAGTTCAAGAAACTAAAAGGCTTTTGTGTCCTCTGTGACAGATGCTGAAGCTTTTTGTAGTACAGGCCCATATTCCTTTGTCATCAATACCTGGAATGTGTATGTCTAAATAATCAGAATATTTTGGTTTTGTCCAAATATTCAGAAAGGCAATATTGTACATTTTTATAACACTACCAGGAGGGTCTGCAGCAGTACCCCCAATGCAAACTTATTCACATTCTGTAGCAAAAATATCAATAGTTACATATAAATGTGATAAAAAAGATCACAAAATCAAAAAATGGCCTCATATCATTCTGGTTTAGTTTTGATCCCAAATGAATTAAGAATTGTCTTCTAGTTTTTAAAGTTTTTCCAATTTTCCAATTGTAAATAAAGACCCATGTATCTTTAGTGTGGTATTTCCTTGGTTCACTAGTTGATGAAGATGTTAATTGAGGTCCCATGTACAAAAAAATGGACATGATTTTGTAAAGTTATACAAATATCACATATTAAATTACCTTTTTGAGATTATATA
>NW_006289714.1:1898323-1901838 GCF_000327345.1 Myotis davidii
AAGTGCTCTAAGAAAACACAGCTATTTATCTTTAACTCTTAACGGAAGATTTTTTTTCAAGTTTGTTCCACAACCCCAAACACCCCACACCAATATTTATATGTTCAGACTAATTTCCATGCACCAGGATTGAAGAACATGGTGGAGATTGCTCAAAATAGTGAGGAGAGATTAGAAAGAAAAAAAAAACAGTTTCAGAAATGTATGCAAGTTATCCTCAGATAGAATGCTTCCAGTAATTGTAAAGACATCACCATGGAAATTGAATGCACTTAATCATGTTTTATATATTTCTTAATTTAGAATTAAGCATAAAGAGCTAGAAATCAGTAGGACCATTGGCATTAAAGTGTTATGCAGTTATATAACATTATATATACTACATTAAAGAAATCTAAAGACAAATCACTATGGATCTCTGAATAAATGACTAGAAGTAATAATGAGTCATTCAAACAATTTACAAACTGCTCATGAAATAATTGCCTTGTGAAGTCTGCACTTCATTTGAGCTTAAACAGAATGAATACAAATATAGCATAAATGGTACTAATGGCAGGTGGTTTGTATCTTTTCGACAGGCTGGATAATGCCACTCCCGCCCCCAAAATATATCTAGGTCCTAATCCCTAGAACCTCTGAGTGTTCTTTTATGTGGCAAAAGGGACTTTGCAACTGTGATTAAGTTAAGCTTCTTGAGAGGGAGGGATTACCCTGAATGATCACCGTGTGCTTAACTGGATATTTTCTCTTTCCACCAAACTTACTCTCTACAGATGGGAAATGTTTCTGATTTCCAGGAATTTATGACACTAAGGAGAGTTAGCCTTGCAAATATTTAGTGTCAACAATAAATAAAACAGACAGGGAAATGATGGCTGAAATGGAATCACTGGCTCCACCAACTTCGCTACATTCAGTTTTTAAGGTCCTATTGCACACGAGGTATTTGTCTCTAAATATGTCATGCAGCAAAGCAAGTTTTTATTACATCATGATGAGACTCCAGTGAAGCTTCATTTGGACAGCTGGAATAAAAACTTTGACTTTTTGGTACAATAAAAATAATCTCAAAATGTTCAATGATGAGATTACCTTCTTGAATTAGGTGCTATTTTTCACATGTATTGGAGAAAATTATTGTAAAACTTTTATAGTTTCCATTTGTAGCAAGGTTGAGGAAAGAATTTACTCTCTTACACTATGCATTAAAAATTACTAAGGCCTTGGAAAGAACAATTTGGCAGTACTGAATATATCAAGAGTTAAAATATTCTCCTTGTTTCATAAATTTTACCCCCTAGATTCTATTCTACAGAATTACTATTTGAATAATATTTGAAAAGGGTATAAATTTAGAAACATTCTATAAAGAATTACCCATGTCTACCATTAATATTCATGTACAGACTTGTGAGAAAGACTTGACTCTAAAGAAACTTTCTACCATTCACTGGCTAGGTAGATTTGGAAAAGTTTCATAACCTTTTTGAATTTTAGTTTTCTTGTCAATGATTTGGGATTAGTAATAATTTGTAGAATTATTGAGGAAATTTATTGTCTAGCACCCAGCTGAACATGGCAGATTCTCAGAGAGTTCTCTTCTCACTCATTTTGTCTATGTCTGATGCAAATACTATGAATACTAACTAAATACTCTACAGTTTCCAGAGGACCAGTTAAACACAGGGGCATTTTAATGATCTGAAGCAATGCTCAACTAACATGTTCACTATTAGGCAAAGGCATTTACAGTTTTATTCGCTTTTTTAAATGTTAAGTTCTAGCAGCTAGTACACCTTTGATTACTAAATAATTCATTTCACATATGAATCTAATCTAAATTTATTTTTCCTTTTTGTTTTGTTATTCTTTGTTTTTCTCTCTACAAACCCTTGTGTTGAGGGCTGGCTTTCAATAGGTCGCAGCGAGGGAGGTGCTCTGCTGTGTATGATACCTGACCCTGGAGCAGGTCATCTGTGGTGGTTTAGCATCAGTTTCTCCAGGAACATGCTTTCCGTGAAGGGCGAGGAGGCCAATCTAAATTTCTTTAGCTCTATTGCATCCTCTGGCTCTCCTTCACTTGCTCATACCAAATGCTTATGCTATTAATGAGATAGGATAAGAGGCATTGAAATGAGACTTACTTTTTTTATATAAAAAAATAACTTGTATGTTTATCCATATAAATTTTATTTTCTAATATAACATTTGTCTTTACCTCACATTCTCATAATGAGTCATTTTTAATCTGGAGTTAACATGTATGCTGAATATAGAGGAGAAAAGTTGTAATAGTTATGTAATATTAACTACATACTTATTTGCTAGCATAACATTACTAAACGAAACTAAGTATGTTTTTATCTAGTGCTAAATGTTTAATTACTACAAAAATGATTTCAGTTTTGCATTTTCAAATTTAATTGAATATTTAATTGATGGAAATAAAAAGCTAGTTGGCATATTTATTATGGTGTACAGATGTAAAACATACATAAATATGAATATGAAGTTATTATAGGTAAATTGCTATTAAATCTAAATATTAATTTTATCTATAATATAGTTAAAAGTTTATTACTCTATGCTAGATTACTTTTAACTAAAGAACATGTTACTAATTTATTTTTCCTAAGTTACTAAACTACTTTTAGCCAAATACCTGCATTTGATCAAAACAGAGTTAATTAGACTATATATTTTTATTGCTATTAAGCTAAAGTCTTCTGTATCTTGGGAAATCAAAGTTCTATTAAACCTTGATCACATAGTTCAACTCATAGAACTAAATAATTCTCAGCAATTTTTAAACTTATTTTGAAGTTTTGATTTCAGATTTTTTAAAATATGTTTTTATTGATTTCAGAGAGGAAGAGAGATAGAAACATCAATAATGAGAAAGAATCATTGATTGGCTGCCTCCTACACACCCCCAACTGGAGATGAGTCAGCAACCCAGGCATGTGCCCTTGACTGGAATCGAACTGGGGATCCTTCAGTCCACAGGCTGACACTCTATTCCCTAAGCCAAATTGGCTAGGGCTGATTTTAGATTTTTTGATTGAGGTATAACTGACATACAATATTATATTAGTTTCAGAAGAACAAGATAGTAAATCAACATTTATTTTCATTACAAAATGGTTATCACAGTAAGTCTAGTTATTATTTGTCACCTTACAAAATTAATACAATATAATTTACTATATTCTTCATGCTATACATTATCTCTCCATGATTTATTTAGTTTAAAACTGGAAGTTTGTATGTCTTAATCCTCTTCAGTTATTCCTCCTACCCAGCCCATTCTCTTTCCCCTCTGATCATCACCAATCTGTTCTCTGTATCTGTGAGGCTAGGTTTTGTTTTGCTTATTTCTTTTGTTGTTGTTGTTGTTTATTTGTTTTAGATTCCACATATAAGTGAGGTCATGTGGTATTTGTTTTTCTCTGTCTGACTTATTTCACTTACAGTATATCCTCTAGGTCCATCCATCAAATGGCAAGATTTCA
>NW_006289714.1:1901958-1917386 GCF_000327345.1 Myotis davidii
GATACCCTGTATACAGTTCTTATCATTTTACAATTAAAATAACGTACATGTATTCATTGCATGGAAACATGGATAAGTTATGTACACAAATTGTGACACAGACTATATTAGAAATAATGAAGTTGTTTTTCCTCCTTTTTACTTTTTTATACACAAAACACTTAGCTATTAACTTTTATTTCCTATAGGATAAAAATATATTAAAAAGGACAGCTGAATTTTGAGCAAGATTTGAGATACCAATAAAATCATGGCCAGGTAAGTATCTTATCACAAATGCATTTTCAAATATGGACCTCAAGTTATATGATATCCTATATAATAAAAGGCTAATATGCAAATCGACCAAACGGTGGAACAACTGGTTGCTATGACATGCACTGACCACCAGGGGGCAGACACTCAACACAGGAGCTGCCCCCTGGTGGTCAGTGCATCCTTGCAGGGGGAGTGCCGCTCAGCCAGAAGCAGGGCTCACAGCTGGCACAGAGGTGCTGCAGGCCTAAGCTGGCAGTCGGACATCCTCCGAGGGCTCCCAGACTGTGAGAGGGCACAGGCCTGGCTGAGGGACCCCGCCCTTCCAGTGCATGAATTTCATGCCATGGCCCGCTAGTTTTTTTTATACATCATTACTGATTACCAGAGGAGTATATGAGTTCAAATAGCAAATTCTAAGAGAAAATTTTAAACCTAGCCTATGCTCTACCATAAAACGATTGTGAGTAAAACTTACAGAAAATAATGTTTCAGTTACATTTTTAAAAAGATTCATCTCTACTATAAATGAATGCCTTTAAATCTTTCCTATGATGAGTTCATAAGTTTTTAGAAGTAAATAAATCATCTAAAGGTGGGGAAATAGAGAACTAGAGGAAAAAGTACAACTTTTCAGTTATAATATGAATAAGGTGTGAGGATCTAAAGCAGGGATCTTCAAACTTTTTAAACAGGGGGCCAGTTCACTGTCCCTCAGACCGTTGGAGGGCCGGACTATAGTTTTTCTTAAAAAAAAACACACAAAAAAAACTATGAACAAATTCCTATGCACACTGCACATATCTTATTTTGAAGTAAAAAAACAAAACGGGGACAAATACAATATTCGCATTTCCATGTGGCCTGCGGGCCGGAGTTTGAGGACCCCTGATCTAATGTATAACATGGTGTGTATAATTGATAACACTGTATTACATATGGAAATTTGCTAAGAGAGCAGAACATAATTGTTCTCACCAAAATCAAAAAAAGAGGTTATGGATGTATTAATTAACTAGATGGGGGAATCCTTTTACAATATATGAAACCATCATGATATACTTTATATTACAGTTTTATTTGTCAATTATATCTCAATAAAGCTTTCATTAAAAAGCACTTTATACATTGATTATTAATCAATTCTAAATATTATATTCCTTTTTTTGACAACCTGAGAAAACATTATGTACCCTCGTTTCCAAAAAAATATGTATGTATATATATATACACATATGTATAATTCTAGAAATTATTTCAACTTATCTAAACAATAATACTGAAACTGTTTTCTAGAAATATGCCAAACACATAGATTCTTTTCTTTTGAATATACCATCCAAAATAGTTGATACTACAGTGTAATTAACTGAAACTGTACACAAGTGAAAACCTAACTTTCTTAATGCAAGGATCTCTGGTCCCAATGGTCTCAATTAAGTTCCAAAGCAACTCATGCTGTAATTTGAAAAACAGGGAAAATACAGAAGTAACATATTCAGCCTTTTTACTTTACTATGATGTAGAGAATATGATATTTTTCCCCATACAATGGATGAAAACAATTCAAGATACACTAAAATAATACTGTGGAACAATGAGAGAAAAATCAAAGCATGCATGTTATTATGAAAACTAAGTACTTTTTAATGCAATGTACCATTCTAAATAACTGATTTAATTACAGAAAATTTTAATTTCAATTGTTGTCCAATTCCATTCATTTCAAGGGAATAAGGGCTGGACTATTATAGTATTATACATTAGCCCAGAGAATACACCTAACCACGCAATTGCTTCAGGGGAGTATGTGACTCAAGTTGGCCTAATTATTTAAACTCCAGGGAAAGTAAAGCCATAGCTGGTAGTAGCCACTAAAAATAATGTAGCAAGAGAGGTCTGAAGATAAGGTTCGACAAGTCCTCCCTGAAAGTAAATGTGAATGATAAATAATTTTTTTATTATTATTTTTTTCTTTCTTTAAGCCAGAGTGAGTTAGATTTTTTAAAATATTTTTCAAAAGAAAGGGTCTTAACTGCTATGCTAATATAAAACAACTAGTAAGTGACAGAGCTGAAATGTCAATGCCTGTCTTCCAACTCTGGAGTCCGTAAGATTATTTCAAATCTGTAATTTTGTCAAAAAAGAACCCAATATCCAGAGTAATAACATGATTTGCTCAGTGTTACCCCAAACCTTCACACCTTCACTCCTGTGAGGTCAGACCACGGACTTCACTGCTGATAGAAAGCCACAATCCATAGCCTCTCCTACTTTTCTTGGGTACCTAAAGCTAAAAGTGTGCCACATATAACTGTTATGCCCAGATTTCAAGATCCCCAATAGACCACCAGGAAGCCAGCCCAGTCCGATGCAAAAGCAGATAGAGTCTTTATTCGAGCTAGCTCGGCTCCCCAACCACACTCGCCAATGCAGCGGCAAGTGGCAGAGAGAGGACTAACTGTGTGGGAAGAGGGGTTTTATAGGGGGGTTGGAGTAAGGGGCGGAGAGAGGACTGTGGGCCCTGCCGATTGGCCAGGTGCAAGTCTGTGTCTTATTACACAGGATGTGGTCGTATCTATGGCACGCACTTCCCTTGATTATCATTGGTTAGTTTAAAGAAATCCTAGGTGTGTCTAGCAGAGGCTTATGCTTCCGGGAAGAAGCTCCTTGCTGAGCACATGGCTAATGGCGGCTGCCCAAAAATGGAGGATCCGGGGTAAGATGGAGGGCGTAGCCCTCGCCCTTTCAATAATGGTGTCTTCCATACAGCTATCTTTTCCCATTAGAATGAGGATAAAAATATGTGTCTCCTCGCTTTTTGTGAGTGAAGATTTTCTAATTTTAAGGGTCTCTACATTAGGGTCTGTGACCTCCCCAGGAAGCCCCACGTCACCTCCCAGCACAAGTAATTTTCTTTCAGAGGGTGACTTTGATATAGGGGGAGTATGAGGATTAAGGTCAAGATCTTTTCAGCCCTTGTATTTTACTGATTTGACTGTACCAAACTTTCAGCTCACACATTATGAGTAGATATCAATCCCTCTCGAGTGGCAGATAATGCTTCCTAAGACGAGCTCTTCCACGGCCTTAATACATAATGATTGTATTGTGATGGTGTTAAACCCAAATATTGCCACAAACTCCTACTGTGACATACAGTACATCTCAATATTAATGGGTATAGCACCTCAAGTGAATGTAGAAATATTATTTTAAGAAGATAAGATATCCACTACATTGAGGCCACTTTGTAATTACGGAGACAGCAGCACATAGCTAAGGTATGATGGCTAAGCCTCTTTCAAAGCTTTCAGATTTTTCGCAGCATGGCTCTCTTTAAATAGCTTCCTCTGTGATAAGGTAATCCTCTGGAGAGGATAACCTGGTAGGAATGTAAGAGACAGGGGCAGAAAGGGTCAATTGGAGAGGAGAATGCATTTACTGCCAGCCTGACACAGCGACATACTTAGAAGTTCGTATTCACCACAAGACATTAGACCTACTCTGAAGGGTGCACAGACGTGGTAATGACCTCTTGGAAATACATTATCATTTCAGGCCTTAAAAATGTCTCTGAAAAGGGTAATTTACTCGGTGGACTCAGAGTGATCTAAAGACTTCGGTACTTCCCAACTCCTGGCTCATTATGCCCCATGTCCAGCTTGTGGGATGAGCTTTACCTCATAGATCTCCAGACAATTTGGATAATGCATCATGCCTTGCAAAGGTACATTGCAATGTAAGGTTAACTTGACTCCCCAGATACCAGATGCAAACTCAGAATTTAGCTTCATGGTCTTGTGTGAAACTATGATACAATATATAAAATACATTGAAAAAGTCTTTTAACAGCAAAAATTGAAAATTAATGTTTCTTAATGCAATAGTCTCATGTTACCATGTTTTAATAGAATGACTTTTAAAAAGCAATGACAGGTGTCATTACATATAGCAGCAATGATCAGTGGGCCACCAATTGTTCCAAAACCAATAAATCTGAAAGACACGACAAATGCCAATGTTGTTCATTAATCCCAGCATTTTTTGCATATTTTAGCATTATCCCAAGAAGTTTAAAAAAGAGGAGAAATGTTAAAATTGTTCATTACACCAAGATATGTTTGCATATTGTAGCATATAGCAGAATAATTTCCAGATGATGTGAAATGATATCAAATTAAATGCCATATCATTCAGAAAATATAAAAAAATACTATTGAAATACATATTTTCAATAGTATCACATAATTATATATGACTATACTATTACATATATATTTGGTACTATAAAATTCATACAAGATCCTGCCTTATTATGTAAGCTTTGCTCAAATAAGTTCTCTGATTTTTCTCAAATTAAATTAAAATTTTATATTTCTTTTTCTTGGAAGTCATTTCTTCTCACAATGCTTGTAAATGGTTAATGCTCAATAAAGATTGTTTTCTCCCTCCTCACCCTACCTGCCAACAACCCAATTGAGACAAACACATTTTCTATGTCTGCATTTAAAAGGGGGAGAGAGAGATAGTCAAAAGAGAGATTTCTCTTCCTGTGAGGAAAACCGAGCCAATAATCTCTTCTGTATTGATAAGCAGAATTCACTCTAAAGGGAAGAACAAAAGTTATCTGTCTGCAGGGGAGGTGCCCAGACCTTAGGGCTGCTATGCTGCACTGGACTGGGACTCCCATGAGGAAACTATGTGGGAGGCAAAGGGCCTATCCCAGCCCTTTCATTCCTCCAGGGCCAGTCGTGGGTTAGATAATGTTTAATAACTGACTTTCTGGGAGAAAAAGAAATTGTTTGCAGCATTTGTGGAGTTTTGTGGTATCAATATTCCCACCATGGCTGGCTCTCCATGTGAAGTCACCTAGTATTGAGTTTGGAGAAATGCACTCAGAGCCTCCATGAACCCTGGGCTGTGGGCTCCTACACAGGCTGTGGTAGAGCCCATTTAGCGGATTCCCACCGTAAAACCTGGCTGCATCCAGGAATTGTACCAAAATGCCTTTGTTGTCACCATGTGAGAAATTGCATGCTAAAATGCCTTTACAAGACAGTCTTTTAACCAACTTGAGCTATGAATCCATTTTGGGCCCAATTCCCAAAAGATCTTCCAGTTATTTTATTGGAAGCTCAGATGACAATTGATATTCCAATAAAATATAAGAATTAAAAATAAAGATATTCTAAAATGTAAAATGTGATTTATATTTCAGGCATTATTGTCATATTAAAACCACTGAATTTATAAAACAAAGTAGAATTTAAGATTAAAAAATCTACTTATCTAGCCACACTTTCCTTTGTGCTTCATTACTGGCCATCTTCCAATTTGCTTTCTCTTCCTTCTTGGTGCATCTACTCTAATTTCCTTATTTCCAGTAAAAGCCTGGGTTGTTTTTCATGCCCTCAAAATGAAAGGACAGGTCTTCAACCACCTTCAGGTTCTAAATACAACCTCACTTTATCCTCAGACATTTGGGAAAAGAGCAGAGGTTTGTTCTACCTGCTCCGGAAGTGTCATGTTAATTGGACAATCAAATTTAAATATCTTTACTGGTGCTCCCTTGAGAAAATTAGGAGCTTATTTTACCTTTGAAACAACAAAAACACATGTAATTCAAAGCATAGTTAAATCATAACAAAAGTTTATGATCATAAGTGTTTGTATATCCTATAAACTGCTTTAACCTAAGATTCAGCATGTCTTCCAAACTCAGAGGAGATGCTCAACAAATAGTTGTTGAATTAATTCCATATTCTGTGGTCTTTTAAATTGTCAAAATTCCACAGAATAATCAATGAGCTGAGACCCCTCTTGAAACAAAATACAGTTTTAAAAAAAAAAATACTTAACCATCCTTCTCTAAATTGCCATTTAAAGAATGCAATGCAGTGACTGTATAATACTTAAGATGAAGCAGAATATTTGAAATATTTTTTTAACTCTCTAAAAAAAACATTAGCCTGCAGGATAAACAAGGAGCCAGATATGGGGTTTAATAGCTTATATTAAGAAAAAAAAGGAGATATAGACCATTTGTTAATATTAAATTTTTATCACACATTCTCAATAGTTAAAATCGTTTTTAATGTAAATCTTACAACCACACAAACACACTTAATCCATATAAACTAAGACACAGAGGTGAGTAGGAATGAGCACACATTTAAACTTCATAAGTATAAGACTAGTAAGAATTTATTCAGAAGGTAACTACATACTCCAGAAAATTTTTTGAAAAACAACTACTTTCAATAGTAATCATACTTGTTTTTTTTGAGACAAGCCAAATAGATTTTATAAAAATTGTCTTGGATAATATTTTTTTTGGTAGGTGCGAAATCAAGTAGACACAAAAGGAGGAGGAAATATACCCAGTCTCAAGAAATCTAGCAAATAGGTACAAGGCCATTTGTTCCAGGGACAAAACACTGCAACCCAATGGCTACACAAATGCTGCAGTTAATTTTTCAACCTGAGCATATAGATTACTGTATCTAATATGGTGCAGAGTGAAGCCAGTAGGCCTTACTCTAGAAGAAGCTGCAATGGAAAGTGACAAGCGTTTTATTACTGTAGAAGGTACGTAGTGGAGCTCTGGGGAAAATAACAGATCTCTGATGCAAAGAGGTCATAAAAATTTATGAGAAATAACAAAGAGAAGAAAAGGCACACAGCAGCATGAAAAATGACAAATTCTGAAAGGGATTTCAAATATAAGCTTAATGATCTTCAAATATGTGACATTTCATTACCAGTAGTAAGTATAGGAAAGAAATAGAAAGCATTATTGCTCACTGGACTACAAAAGTCATTATTTTGCAGGTAAAGTCAGAAGCAGTCATGTGTGATTGAAGCTTATATAACACTAAAGGCCCGGTGCATGAATTCATGCATGGGTGGGATCTGGCTAGCCCACCCTGATCAGGGCCAATTGGGCTGGCTGGGGTGGGGTGGCAGTGGGGGAGAGGACGTGGGAGGTTGGCCGGCTGGCCACGCTCCCTGGTCCCGAACTCCCAGTGGAGGGAACAATTTGCATATTAGCCTCTTATTATATAGATTCTGAGAAGAAAGATGAGTCTCACTGATGTGTGCTAATGACTTCTCATGTAGAAATCACAAAATGTAATTGTCAAACATAATACTGAAAATGAAAAAAAAATTAAAAATTAAAAAAAAATTTAAAATTTAAAAATACATTTCATTTTAGGTTTATTAAACCATGAAAGAAGTGAAATTCTGGATGTCGTTATTTAAATCATCAATAATATAATCAGTGATTGGTCAATATATAAAAGAAATCAACTCATTTGGGACCTAAGTAGTCATGGATTTTCACACTATTTGTGCATCTAGAAATGATGAGAAGGGGAAGCAGGTGACTCTGCATAAAGCATTGGTTAGCATCTACTCTCAGAGGTGCCACCTACAATCTCCCAAATAACTATTCAGTTCACAGCTGTGCCACTCACAAAAGTGGTTCAGAAAAGTCCCTTTTTTACCTTGGGAAGTGGTTCATTCTTCGTTAAATAATGAAAATGCAAAGATCCTTGGTCTGACAAACAGTCCAGTTCTTTAAAATGAGTTTACCTTCTTCTACGTGATACAATTTTGTAAAGGGAAGGAGTCGTCATAATTGAACATCACAGCTGACTTCCTTATTCTTATAAATGCAGTTTACCATTGCCAATGTACCTCCCATTCACTCCCGGAAGATTTTTAAAGAGAAAATGGAAAAAGTACATTTCTACATTAAAAAAGATCTTCAAAAATGTAATAGTTTACATATTGTCAAATGAAGTAAAGATTGTTTCTTTTTCTTTGTTTTTAAGAGTGAATTTTAAAATATCATTTGGGTTTAATTTATAAAAGTGTGTATTTGTGTTCAGACCAAAATTACTTGCAGGTGCATCTCACATTTTTAATACATGTTGGTTGTTTAAAATTAAGTTTTAATTCATTAATTTTCTACAACTGTTGGCAAGCTCTCAAATTCCTTTTAAGAAGCTCAGATCTATAAATGTGTAGGAGGTCTAAGGAAAGCATTTCCTCTGCTTGATAATCATCACCTACCCTATACTTAGCAACATTCTTTAATTTTGTTTACTGCTCATAAATAAAACCAACTTGAGCAATTAGATCCTTTTTCTATTTACCCTTTGGGTGGTTAAACAACATTAATTATTTGCATGGAGATGGTTTTTTTAATTTCCATGGTGTGGTCTTTGTAACTTAATGATATCTAATTTAGACCACATTTATTCCAGTTCATAATTTCATGCTTATTGACAGTTTGATAGTTTACGACATATGTTTGCCTAAGATTCACAATTATAGAATAGAGTAACTTTTTGCATACTTTTTATTTTTTTTTTCCTGGAGAGTCTGGAGAGTCTATATATTTCCTTTAAAAGCATTCCTTTTAAGTATAGTCATTAGTATTACAAACTATGATTCTAAGAGCATTGAAAGATTCTCAGCTTTCAATTTAGACAGAGCTCAGATTTCACCCCTACTCTCTGTATGACTTAGCCTATCTGCTTAATATTTATGAGTCTCGGGTATTTTTAAACTATGAAAAAATAGATAATTCTCAGCCTGCAAAGTTGTCAGTATTGGGGAAAATATAGAAAGAGTTGAGCATATTTCATGGCACAGGGTAGACATTCAATATGGTTATCAATATCATTATGACCTTTCTCCTAATAAAAGTAATTTTATAAAGTATTCCTTAATTTTTGCTGGTATAATTTAAACTGAAATGTGCTCAGACTTGTCTTTTTGAGAATTGTTGCTTTTTTCTTTTAATCTCCATGGAAAGCAATAAAAATGTTTGTATATTTTCAGTACTCAAATCCATTTTTAGGTTGTAATCTATTGTTCTTTCAATTTAGAAGACAGAAGTTTATATACACTGAATCTGCACTACTGTTGGCCTTCAGTTATTTTGTTTTTCTTTAGTCATTTGTAATGTGAATATACACATACTTGAGATTTACAATTTCCAACACATTAATAATATAACAGAAAATGCTTTAAGATCATTGCCGCCGAAACCGGTTTGGCTCAGTGGATAGAGCGTCGGCCTGCGGACTGAAAGGTCCCAGGTTCGATTCCGGTCAAGGGCATGTGCCTGGGTTGCGGGCACATCCCCAGTGGGGGATGTGCAGGAGGCAGCTGATTGATGTTTCTAACTCTCTCTCTCCCTTCCTCTCTGTAAAAAATCAATAAAATATATTTTTAAAAAATCATTGCTACACTCTTTTGGATTTACATATCTTTGATATACACCAACATTAAGAAGGCTACTTTTAAAAGATTAAAGTAGAAACAGCCTATTTTCAATTCCAAGTTTTTCCTATCAAATGTTGATTTTGTTTCATTAGTCTAAAACTATTTCCCACAGCCAAACATGTGCTACAATCTCTCTTTACAGAGAGTTCAGTTAAATTCTCTCATATAGGTTTATCTCCTTTCAGTTCCTCATGCCTTTTCCTTAATAAAACATTTTCACAAATGTTGCTGTAATCTTGAAGCATGGTTGCATATTCTATATATTTTACTATAAATTGAATAAAATATATGAAGTGTTATGTTGTCTTAGCTCAATTTATGAAACATGATATTATTCAGGAAAGAGATGTAGCACCTGCAAGTCATAAGTATATGTCACCAAAATAAATTATGATGAATTGTGTGACAGATTCTGGCTCAAAAGTGATCAGGTTAATATTATGGGACTTTGGTGCAGCAGATGCTTACCTGGGTGTATAAATTATATGGGGATCATAAAATGGACACCTTTTATTAAAATTACCTTTGAAATGAGATAAAAATTTCAGACCAGAGCAGCTGTGCTGATGATTATTAAAATGACATTAAATACTAACTATGCATTAACTTCCACAGCTCAACATCCATCATACCATTTTTATTGGAATTTGAAAGCTTGAGAAAGTCTAGTTTATATGTTAGGCCACCACAGTGAAGATGTCACAATATCATTCATAAATGGGGCACTATCATCACCTCCTTCTCTCTTTTGAGTGATATCTACTGTGTATACACATACACACACACACACACACACACACACACACACACACGGATAAATGTCCATAAATTTACACATGAACATACAGAGGCACATACCTGTATATAAAATGGCTATGGGAATTTCAAATGCACTGTAAACTTACTGTTTGTTTAGACACTGAAGTAGAACTAATTTTATTTAATGTTATTCAGAGAAATTGCAAAATAGCTTGATGCAAGTGTGAGGCTGTTTCTCTTTTTATATAAATTATGCCTTTTCTCTGTAGACATTCTTCCAAGTCCTATGCACACAGAGTGAATAGCACGCCAAATCAGCTCTCGTGGCATTTTGTTCATTCTACAATTATACTATTTGTCACATAATTATAACAATTTATCCTTTTCTATATCCTGCCAGAGATTTCAGATACCTCTGGAATGGGGGCCATAACCAAAGCTATTAACATAAAGCAAATAATTTATATTTCTGGTATCATCTATAAATTGGATTATCCAGTTTAATAAATACTGTGACAGGCAGATTCAAGGATGGCTCCCAGTGACCCCTGCTTGCCATTTGTGTAATCTTTCCTCCAGTGAAGGCTGACCTACTTATAATCAATAGAGTATGGCAGAAGTAAGGGGCTGCCACTGCCCACATTAGGTTAGAAGACTCTGGCTTCTGTCTCGCTTGCCCTCTCTACTGGCTCTGAAGAAAACCAGGTGCTGTGTTGTAAACTGCCCCATCAAGTGGGATCTCCTTTATCTTCAGCCACCATTCAACAGCTCACGAGGAACCAGACCTGCCCAGAGCCACCTGCATGTGCTTGGAAGTGGATCCTTTCCCATTTGAGCATGAAGGTGACTGTAGCCCTGACTGAAATCCGACTGTGCCTGTGTGACACACCCCGAGCCACGGCACCCAGCTGAGCCCCCAATTCCTGACACACAAACACTGTTGTTCTAAGTCATTACATTTTGGAGTCATGTATTTCAGTCACAGGTAAGCATTACAAACCCTTATTGACCAAAATGAATTGGTCAACCAATTAATGTAAAATTTTAAGTCTCTAACACAATATGCACTCCAGAACAAATGTCCCCTTGCAGAAATCTCTTAATCATCTCATGATGATGCACAACACAAAACTTCCGTGATATTAGAGGTATCAAATTACACATTGCCTTCTCTTATAACTGTCTTTCTCTGTACCATAGAGTATTTGGATTTTTAACAGTTAAAAATAAAGGATGTTGGAATTATCTCAGTTCTAGGCATTTATTTTTTGTTTTAATCTTCAAAAAATCACACATTTCTAAATCTAAATTCAATCATTAATAAAACATTTCCAAATCTACATCATCTCATTAGATGAAAAAATGTGTAATGACTTTTTCTAATATTAATATAATTCATTGATAGAAACAATTGTAAAGCAATGGGGACTGTACTCTTCTGGCAATCCCATTGAGTGCACACAACCAAGGCTAGATTATAATTTCTCAATGATTACACTATATGCAGAGTTACCTCCATGTCTTGTGCTTGACTATTAATAATGGCTCTGCCATTTTAATATAAGTAAGTTCAAATCTTAGTTCATTTTCTGTTACTAAGAAACTTGCATAAATCACAGTACCTCAGAGATTTACATTCCTTATTTGTAAAACTAATATAATAACACTTTCCTTTCAGAGTCAGGAGAGCTGACATACAACCAGTGCTTGATAAATGTTAATTAATATGAATCAATTTGAAGTAAACACAAAAAAATACTTGCAAAGACCTCATTCTTTGTAGAGTCTATTTTGAAGCTTTATCATTAAATCCTGTTCAAGGGCATACATACTATTCTGATTAATTCCTGGAGTATTTCAAGTTCTGTAGCTCAATGAGTGACAACAACAGCAACGACAACAATAACAACACACACACACACACATAGAGACAAAAAAAGGAAATAAAAAAAGAACTCTATACTACTCAGTTTTTTGTTGATTCACTAATTCCCCCAATTTTCTAATACCCTTAAACTATGTTAAATAATTAAATCTAAAAAACAGAGACTCTGTTTATCTTTATATTTCTGATGTATAAGAGCTTTAGAAATACAAATTATTTTACTAATTATTATGATATTTAGTCTTGCACTAGTACTTTCTAGTAGAGTTTTTCTTAGAAATAATTTTAGACCTACAGAAAGTTGCAAATATAGTACAGAGAATTCACATGTCTCTCTCTTTTAGTTTCCCTTAATGTTAATTTATATAATCTTAGTACAATTTTGGAAACCGGAAATTAACATAGGCTTAGCACTATTAATCAGTGGGGTACTGCTAAAACAGTTTTCCAGGGATGGAAGTTGAGAAGTCCTGATTCAGAATGTTTGCCAATTTCCTTGTGTTCCTACTGTCACTTGGCTAATTTCAACCTACCACAGTGATGGCGAACCTATGACACGTGAGTCAGAGGTGACACACGAACTCATTTTTTTGGTTGATTTTTCACTGTTAAATGGCATTTAAATATATAAAATAAATATCAAGAATATACATCTTTGTTTTACTATGGTTGCAAATATCAAAAAATTTCTCTATGTGACACGGCACCAGAGTTAAGTTCGGGTTTTTCAAAATGCTGACACGCAGATCTCAAAAGGTTTGCCATCACTGACCTACCAACACATTACTAAACTTGAAGTTGGAAGGAGACGCACAGAATCACTAGCGCCAGCTGACACAACCAGCCCCAGGACACCACTGCTATTAGCTAAACTAATTTGAAAGTCACTGTTTTTTTCACCAAAGGTCCCTTTTCTGTTCTAGTGTCCAATGGAGGAGGATCCGGGGACTTACTAGTCTCTATTCTGACAATTCCTTAGACTTCCCTTCCCTCTCATGATTTTGACACTTGAATAGTGGTCAGGTATTTTGTAGAATTTCTCTCAGTTTTAGTTTCTCACAATTACATTGAAATTGTGCACTTTGGGCAACAACTTATCACAGAAGTGAAGTTGTGTTCTCAGGGGTACCTGATATCAATTAGTCTTATAACTGATGGTATTAACCTTGACTGACTGTTTGACAGGTTTCTCCATTGTAACACCCCTAATTTCCTATTTGTAATTGATAAATCTCTGAGGGGAGGATACTTTGAGATTCTAATATGCTTATTTCCCATGTCTCCTCAAATGTTTGTCTACTAACATCATCATCCATCAGCAGATCTTAACTGAAAAAATTGTTACAGTGGTGAATGCTAACGATGATACTCTATTTTTTAAACTTTTACATTCATTTCAATTACAACTTGTTAACATTGAAATATTCCTGCAAATTATGTTTAATTAAATAAATTAAGTAGAAATAAGTCAAGCCTTGCAATTTACTTACTTGCCCATTCTTAGTCTCTGCACTACAAGGTTACATTAAAAAAAAGAAATAATAAGGTTTTTATGCCAGAGCCCTGTTTATTTCTATGTCAATGATAGGAGAGATTTTATGGCCTTATTAACAACAAAACTGGATTTGAAGAAACGAGCAATGGTCTGAGATGGAGCAGCCTAGAGTTGTCTTCAAATAGCTTTGGGCTAAAAAAAATATAACCTCTTAGAGTCTCAGTATTTTGATCTACAAAATAAACTTCAATCAGTTAATCTGTGAGGTTTCTATTAAACATGTTATGAAAATTTCTTTCATAATGAGCCAAAATTTAGTGTGAAAATTTTATCTTCTCCGCCCGCCAGTTTAAATCCTATATGCAAACAGTTATCCTTCCATTTCTGTCATATGAACATGGTTTCCTTTCTGAATCAATAGAAGCTCATACTGCCCCTCTACTACATTGTTCCTCTTCCACCATAAAACAATTGCTTAGTTAAAATTTGACTATAGAGACTCTTTCTGGTCAATTGCTGTATCTCAATACCCAGAAAGTACACTCTCAATACATATACTTGAATTCTTCTTGATTATTAGTAGAATTAATTTCCAAAATAGACATTGATGAGACCCACTATTGAAAATGTCTTCTCTTATTAATGCAAATAGTATCCTCCCTAGGGTTACTTACTATTGGATGTATCAACTTCCATCTTGGTATTGGCATGAATTATAAATAGAGTCCTTTTTTTTCCCTTTAACTAGTTTCCCCTGAGGGTAACGAATTTGAAAACTGGGGCTTAGATGTGGCATTTAATCTATAGTCCATCAGCACTAATCAGTGCAAACCAGATTCAGGGAAGTGATCCATGCTCCCAAGCAAATATACAATTTTAGCGGCTTTATCAATGCATGCCTTGGCTGTGCTACCTTTTTATTTTACTTTCATTCTTCAAAAACTGGTCATAAGTCATCTATATGAAGATATCAGGATTGAACAGATGGTGATTTGAACCACTTTAATGAAAAAATATTATGGATGTTTCTACCTTAGATGTAGAAACTATCATATATCTAAACTATAATTATATTTCAGTCAGCTTCTATAATTTATGTGTAATTTCTATATGAAGCTTAAACTCTGGAAGATAACTTATAGCTGACTGACAACATCTGATTCAATCATGAGTGAGATATTTCTAAAATATGTTGGAATATGGCAGTTCAAGTTTGGGTGTTGAAAGGAGTCTAATATCTTATTCTTTTGGATGAAAAAAACAAGTCTTTAAGAAATTTTGCCTTCACTCAGTCTGGAAATAAAAATAGCTCAAGTCAATATCTTTCCTGTCATGCTTTCAAGAAAGAAGAGGGGGGAGAAATAAAGGATGAATGCAGATCAAGAAGATCATATAAATATATCCCCTGATTCTATATCAAATCCTCCCTTTTGGTTTGCAAGACTATATTTCATTCAAAAATGAGAAATTTTCATAAGCAATCATGCACAATAAACCAAAGAACTTCTATTCTTATATGCTTAACCCATGGACACAGACAATAGTGTGGTGAAGACCTGGAGGTACAGGGCTGGGTTGAAGGGGGCACAAAGGTAAATGGAGGACATCTGTAATACAATCCACAATAACACATATACACACTGGTATATGAAACTATTTGATAAGGCTCAGTGCAAAAATATTAGTAAGGAATACCAAATAATATTAATGCACCATTGAAGCTACCTTTAC
>NW_006289714.1:1917420-1918645 GCF_000327345.1 Myotis davidii
TGACCCATCGCCTCCATTTCCTGGCATTTAGAATACATGCCTCTTCTCTGCTTGGAGGGCTTCAGAAGAAGATGTTTACTAAAACCTTTTGTATCTCTAAAAGGTTATGAGTCTTATTAATGAGTCTTAGTTAATGAGTCTTTGTTAAATTGAAAACTAAAGGTATTTGTTCTGAGATTATCTGTTAACTTGATATGTGGCTCTGCTTAACACCTATTATTACTTTACTAGAGGCTCGATGCACGAAATTCATGCAAGAGTAGTAGGTCTTCCTTCCCCTGGCTGCTGGCACTGGCTTCCCTCTGGCACCCAAGACCCCAGCTTCCCTGGAAGCCCCGGCTTCTTCCAGAAGGGCGTCTGGTCTAATTAGCATATTATGCTTTTATTATTATAGATTTCTCTGCATAAGGTTTTACCCAAAGAACTATGAAATATCAACTTAACAATAAATGGAATCTGAATAACCATGAAGGCAATGTGGAGAATGAAATGAGGAAAGAAAATGTAAAAGCACGCAGAAGGTTACTGCAAAAATCTAAGTGATTGATGATAACAAACTGAACTAAGGCACTGAGAGTGAAGATGACAAGAGAAGAGTAAAACAATCAGGATTTGGGAATAAATCAGATGTGGAAATTGATGAAACGGGAGTGTCAAGAAATATTCTGATATTTTTAGCACTTCAGGTGTTTAATAGAACTTAAGTCATTTTTAAATCACTCACAAATATTAGTGACTGCTAAAATGACTTTTTCATAGATTAATTTTAACTCATTTCAACTTTTCCAATCAAAACCCATTATAAGAAATCTATATTAATAACAGGGTAATATGCTAAATAGACCGGACCTCTTTGGTATGACCTTTCAGATGTCCTTCTGGACAAGGCAGAAGCAGTTAGGGCCATGGTCAGCAAACCGCAGCTCATGAGCCACATGCAGCTCTTTGGCCCCCTCAGTGTGGCTCTTCCACAAAATACCATGTGTGGGCGCGCACGTACAGTGCAATTGAACCTTTGTGGCCCATGCGCAGAAGTCGGTATTTTGTAGAAGAGCCACACTCAACGGGCCAAAGAGCCGCATGTGGCTCACGAGCCACGGTTTGCCGAGCTGCAGGTTTCCAACCACAGAGTTAGGGGGATCAGGCCAGCAGGGGAGAGCAGTTAGGGTGATCAGGCTGGCAGGGGAGAGCAGTTAGGGTGATCAGGCTGGCGGGGGAGAGCAGT
>NW_006289714.1:1919043-1952193 GCF_000327345.1 Myotis davidii
GAGGGGGATCAGGCTGGCAGGAGAGAGCAGTTAGGGGTATCTGGCCGGCAGGGGAGAGCAGTTAGGGGGATCAGGCTGGCAGGGGAGATCAGTTAGGGGGATCAGGCCGGCAGGGAAAAGCAGTTAGGGTGATCAGGCTGGCAGGGGAGAGCAGTAAGGGGGATCAGGCTGGCAGGAGAGAGCAGTTAGGGGGAGCAGGCTGGCAGGGGAGGTCAGTTAGGGGGATCAGGCGGGCAGGGGAGAGCAGTAAGGGGGATCAGGCTGGCAGGGGAGAGCAGTTAGGGTGCGATCAGGCTGGCAGGGGAGCAGTTAGAAGTGATTAGGCTGGCAGGCAGTGATGGTTAGGGGCAATCAGTCAGACAGGGGAGAAGTTAGGGGCATCAGGCAGGCAGGCAGAGTAGTTAGAGGGTGATCAGGCAGGCAGGCAGGTGAGTGGTTAGGAGCCAATGGTCCTGGATTGCAAGAATGATGTCTGACTGCCAGTTTAGGCCCCACCCTGTAGGCATCATGCCTAACCCAGCAGTCAGACATCCCCTGAGGGGTTTCAGTTTGGAGATGGTGCAGTCTGGGCTGAGGGACACCCCCTCTCCCTCATGCACGATTTTCATGCACTGGGCCTCTAGTTGATATATAATCTACATATTACTATATTTATTGAACTGGAAGTATCAGATACTTCTTAATATCATATGTTTATATCATATGTTTATCACTAATATTCACAGCTTTTATTGCTGTAGAAATATCTGAATTTGAGATTATCTAGTTTGGGAATTAGCTACATACTTTTCCCTCCCACTCATTTTGACCACTTCACAGTTCATTATCACATTCAGTAGTGGGAAGTAAAGATAGCTAAGTAAAAAGGAATCTTCTACTTATCACATATAGGTCTTGATTCCTGAGACATCTTTTTTTTTAAACAGTACTTTACACTGTGAAGAAACTTTTCTCTAAAAACTGAAATAAACTAAACTTTCCATACATCAACATTACTTAGGCTAGGCAAAATCCGCAAAGCTTAGTTTCACACTGAACATTAAACCATTTGAAGTTGTTGATTTGCATTAGATGTGAGTTTTCACAGTTCAACAAAGAGTTAAAGGGAGACTAATGCAAAAATGTATTAATTTTTATTGGATTCTGCACTGTATTGATTAGCTATATTTTAGAGAATATATTCCCAAGATTTTCCTGAATTATTAAGACTTTGTCTCTGCAGAACTCTTGGCAACCATTCTATATATTTATAGACCAAATATAAGCAATAGTAATTGGTCCTATAAATTCAGTTTCCAGTTTCTATAAATTCAGCTCACTAAATATTATTTGTTGTTGATGCAGACACTGAGAAACCACATTAACTTTTAATCCATAAAGATATATATATATATATATAAAGAGAAAAAGGCCTTGGGAATAAGGGTTAGCTGAAGATTTAATCTTTCTGTCTTTGATTAAGACTTTTGAACTATTGATTCTTTCCATGTTTATAAACAGAATTCATTTAATTATAATTATAAGAATTACTCAAATGCACAATTACTCTTAGTATTAATAAAATGACTATCAAGAATGCATAGATATTATTTTGGCTGTATGTGGGGGCCAGTTGTCCAGTGGTTATGAGATCACAAAGGGTTTACATCAGTAACTCGGCAGTGATTTTCACATTTTAGAAAACATGATCAAAATGATTATTATTCCATTGGTACTGCCAGTAATTTCAGACATGCACATACACACAGGTGCATACAAATCCACCAGGGAAACTTGCTGTAATATACCTGCTCACCTGGAAGATTAAAAGAATGATGCTAATGTTAAAGAAATATTGAGTTTTTACTGTTATTGACCATTGTTGTTAATGGACTAATCATAAACATTGGAATCAGACCGAGAATTATACTTTGTCAGTTAACCATATGCCCTTGGGTAACTTTCACTAGTTTTCTGAAATTTAGCTTTAATATAGGGATGAAAACATCTGATTTGGAGATTTATTATGATAACTAAATGTAACATTGTGGGAACAATATCTTGCTCTTTTTGGAGAAATACATGTTTGGGAGATAACTGACCTCATTTTCAAATGCTGTGCTACTGGTCCTTCCTTAATGTTGCTTTGGTTAAATTTATATAATGTTTAAAATAATCCCTCAACTCTTTTCTAAATTGCACATAGTGCTAATAACTTTCAATGTCTATATATTGATATGTATGAAAAGCAAGATTTTACATTTTTAGGAGTTTGCAGTTGTTTTGCATGTTTATGGCATTGTAAAAGCAAACCCAATAAATTAAAATTCTGACTTTTCAAATCTAATTCTGACTACTAAAGAGTGTACGTGATAATACAAATATTTCCTGCATAACAACAGATATGTAATACTTGGCTCTCCTAGGAGTTGTGTTTATAACTAACTTATTTAATTTCTTTCAATATAAGTTAATTTGAAAAGAAAGTGGAACCTAAATGTGGCTTCTGTTGTCAAAGTACTGCATGATTTTAAATGCAAAAGTTTGATCTATATAATAACAATTACCTCCAATGCTTTTCTAGGGCAACAGTATTATAACAATTAATTAATTAACCATATAATTTTAAACTACTTATTAAAGATTTTGGAACCTTTATTAAGTGCAACTCTTCATGACATGACGATGTTCATGTACAATTTAATAGTTTTGAACAGCTACACTACTCTCCCCAATCCTATCTAAATAAATCAAGAGCTACAAAAATACTAAATAAAATGTAGAGACCCAGTAATAAAAAATTGAGTTCTAGACATTATCATAGCAGTATTGAATTTAACATGCTCAGAAAATTATATTTATAACAAAATCAACATATTATATGTATATCTATATATGGTAAACACTGTGATGGGAGTAACATAAAACCTGGAAAAAATCACAACCTCCCCCCCCCACACACACAACAAAACAAAACAAAACAACAACACAAATTCCTGCTAGACAAAGCTCTTTGAAATTACACTGTTTTGATAAAGCAGATTAATCCCAAAAAGAATTGTATCAAATTCTTTTGACTACATTTCTCAGGCATTGTGGCAATGGCTTTTTATAAGTGCCAGCTGAGCTACATTTGCTAAATGCAAATATCTCTAGATAACAACATGCGGAGGCAAAGTGAGCTGGCTTTTGCTTACACAAATTCCAAAGTATGGCACATGAACCCTCGTAGTGGAAAATGCAGAACTATGGCTTGCAAGATGGGTTCACACTTAATATTAACCTTCCTGTGCAGCACTGAAGGATTTGCAATTTTTAGGTATCAGTCTGAATTACACAGGAAATGAGGTTGGATATGTCATTATTCAATGGCATAATCACACCTTGCTCTGTGAAGACAGCAACAATATATAGGGCAGTACTTCTCTAAGCATGCATGCAAATTACATGGGGATCTTGTTAAAAACAAGAGTTTGGTTCATCAGTCTGGAAAAAGGCCTGAGATTCTGCATGTCTAGCACTATCCTAGGTGATGGCTACGTATATGCCATGTCCTAAGACCCTTGTTTTGTATAGCAAAAGTATAGAGCAGTATTGTCCAAGGAAATATAATAAGCTAGGTATGTAGTTTTAATTTTCCAATATCCACATTGAACAATATTTTTAAAGGTGCAGTTAAAGTTAATAATGTGTTTTATTAAAGTAAACATCCTATCTAATAAAAGAGAAACATGGTAATTAGCGTATGACCGCTACCCTTCCCATTGGCTAATCAGGGAGATATGCAAATTAACTGCCAGCCAAGAGAGCAGCCAGCAGCGAGGCAGCTTGAAACTAACATGAGGCTTGCTTGCTTCAGTGACGGAGGACTCCAATGTTCCCCGGCTGCCCTGCAGGCCTCTGAGCTGCAACTCTAAGCAACTATGTAACAAATATAGAAGCTAAACAAAACCACAGAAACCTGCTTTACTTGCTGGGCTTCAGCCAGCAGGATCCCAACATTGTAAGCAAAGGGCAGAAACCTACTTTCAGCAGCGGAGGCCTAAGAGCTGGAGCCAAGCCTCAAAGCTAAAGCTGGCCCAGAATAAAAAAGAAAAAAGAAAAAAAGGAGCGGTTGGGAGCTTCAGTCACCCCCAGCCTGAAAACAGTCCTCAGCCCCTCACCCAGACTGGCCAAGCACCCCAGTGGGGACCCCCACGCTGAAGGGTATGTGACCAGCTGCAAACAGCCACCATCCCTTCACCCAGGATGGCCAGGCACCCCAGTGGGGACCCCCACCCTGATCCAGGACACCCTTCAGGGCAAACCAGCTGGCCCCCACCCATGCACCAGGCCTCTACCTATATAGTAAAAGGGTAATATGCCTCCCAGCACCAGGATCAGCAGAGCTGCGAGGCCTCCTGGCACTGGGATCAGCGTGACAGGGGGCAGCACCCAAACCCCTTGATCGCCCTGGGGCTCTGTGTGTGACAGGGGGCGGGGCCACAATCTCCCTATCTGTTCAGGACAGGGGAAGGCGCCCCAACCCCCTGATCAGCCCTGCTCTGTGCCTGATAGGGGGGAGCTCCCCAACCCCCTGATCGCCCTGCAGCTCTGTGTGTGACAGGGGGCGGGGCCCCAACCCCCTGATCGGCCCTGCTCTGTGTGTGACAGGGTGCGACACCCCAACCGCCCCCCCAAGGGCCCTGCTCTGAGTGTGATGGGGTAGAGCCATAACCTCCCCATTAGCCCTGCCCTGAATGTGAGAGTGGTGGCACCCCAACCCCTTGATCAGACCTGCTCTGTGGGTGATAGAGGGCGGCACCCCAATCCCCTGATTGGCCCTGCTCTGTGCGTGTCAGGGTACAGAGCCCCAACCCCCCTGATGGGCCCTGCTCTGTGAATGACAGGGGGCAGTGCCCCAACCCCCTGATTGGCCCTGCTCTGTGTGTGACGGGGGTGGTGCCGCAACCTCCCCATCGACCCTGCCTTGAGTGTGACAGGATACGGTGCCCCTGAGCGTGACTGAGGGTGGCATCACAACCTTCAAAAAAACTGTATAGAAGCGAGGAATCGGAGTAGGGAGAACGGACAGAGATGTGGGAACAGCCTCCCCCCGTTTATTTCCATCGTGATCGGGGCTCAGATGAAACAATAGCTGAGATGTCTGAGGACTCGCTGTTCTTATTGGAACCTCCCACCAGAAATTTTTGTGCACCGGACCTCTAGTATTGGAAATAATAGCTTTTCAGCATGTAATCAAATGTACATTTGATAATGAGCTAGTTCACATTGCTTTGTTAGTAGTAGTATCAAATCTGGTGTATTTTGTACTCATGGCACATCACAATGTGTACTAGCCACATTTCAGGTGCTCAATAGCTACATGAGGCTAGGGGCTATCATGTTGGATAGCACAGGAATAACGTAATTTGGATGATTTAGAAAGATACACAAAATTAATGTTAGTGGTGAAATGGTAGGTTGTGCTCTTTTCTAAATCTCTACTTTCTTTTTAATCCATGGGCTGTAGGTGCTTTCTGTTGAAGTGTGTGGTCCTATAATAACAGCATTCATACTTTATTTTATCCTTGCTAGATAAATGAAACAATCTGAGAAGTTCCCTGAAGCCTAGATCAGACCACTAAAAATCTTGAAAGAGGATAATATCAGAGGGGGAAAAAAAACAAACAAAACAAAGTAGGAGTTAACAGCAACAACAGCAGAAATGAATATAGTTCCCTCAAACATTTTTTAAATGTTTACAGTGTTTTAAACGTTGTATTGACAGTGGAATTATAACAGCAACAAGAGGAATGCACTTCCTGTTATTAGGGTTCTTCAGGAAAGCAAACAGGAAGAAAGGGGTAGGGGTGAGGAACCAGGTTGTGGTAGACATTTGTGCATAAATAACTGTTCTAGGCCAATGAAGAAAGGCATTTAGAGCATCTGGCAATTTGAAATGAGAATGTCAGAGCTCATTCACAAAAAAGGTTTATGCTAATGTCCTCAAATGGAGCAAATCAAAGGTGTTGATGACAATAGCATTAGAAAAATACAGGTTTGAGTCTATGTACAGAGGTACTGAAAATGAACTTAGCTATGATAAGTTTTCATTTAAAAAAGGAAACACCCTACCTTTACAACACCGTTGAGGCCTTTGGCAAGTACAGAGTGTGAATATTTTAGAACAGGTGTTATTTCTCTCAAATTACAGTTCCTCTTATAAGAAAGCCTTTCCAATCAGTAGGCAGTAGTCCACATCATTGTGCTTTCCCCTTTTAGTAAATATTCCTCTCTTTTGGTCATGCTCTTTGGTTTCCTCCAGTACCTCTCTAGCTACTGCTTCTTACTTACCCCTCCTCTGTCATCTAAGTGCCAGAATCTAAGTGCAAATTTCTCATGGATTGGTTTTCTCTTCCTTCTATAGACTCTCCCTTAGTAATCTTACTGAGGCCAATGTCTGGAAAAACTACCGAATTCATAACTTGTACCAGATTTCCTTCTTTCTCTCTCTGAGCTTTCAGGCAACTGGCATTTCCTGTTGACTGTATACCTAGTATGTGAAACCTTATATACCGTGAAAATAATTCGTTATTAATTACTTTACCTACTTCTGTTTGTTTTCTAGTCTTTCTATCTCAATAAGTAGAATGATAGTCTGCACAACTGCTCAGACTAGAAATGTGAAAATCATCCTTGATCTCTCCCATTTTTTCCCCTCTCCATGTTCAAACCATCAGCAAATTCTATTGATTTTAAATCCAAACATATATTTCGAATGTGTCCACCTATCTCCAACTCGATTACAAACACTTTACTCCAAATCATAATAATTTCACACCTAAACTATTGCACTAGCTTTCATTGCTGCTTCCCTATAATTTATGGTTCACATTGCAGTCAGAATGTTCTCTATAAAATTCAAGTCCGATAATGTATGCTTCAGGCTCTTTAGATAATGCCTACTTCACTTAGAATAAAATCCAAATTTTTACTACAGCATCAAGAGCTTTAAAGATCTGGCTCCTGACTATCTCTTCATTCTATCTCTTATTAAATCCGCCATCACAAGTAATGTTAATTCATTTTCTGTTTCTGGAAATCTCCAAGTTCTTTCTTAACCTTGAACCCAGCATTCTCTGCTCCTTTTGTGTAGATTGTTCTTTCTCAGTTCTTTTCATGCTTGACTCCTTTTAGTGATTCAATTTTCACATCAAATGTCATCTCCTTGAGAAAACGCCTATCACTTTATGCAGATCAACATTACCACTACCTCTCCTGTCAATTACCTTTCACAGATTATCTTGCTTATTTCCCTCAATTTATGTATGTATTCCAATATGTAATTATGTTCTACTTATTTTCTTGCCTTTTAGTTTCTGGATCTTGAAAGAGCAGATATGTTTTCCAGAGCATGGCAAATATTAGATATGTCATAAATATTTATTGAATGATTGTTGAATAGATTGTGTATGTGTGGGCAGAACTGAATTCTACTCTCAGATCTGCTACCTGCAAACAGTACTTTAGTCAGTCATGGATGCTAATCTGTGAGTCAGAGTTTCTTCATAAATACAATAAGCATCATAATATGGATTTCCACTTTAATATAACATTTACCATTTTAGGAAGTAAGAAAATAGATAAGAAAAAAGAGAATCAATAGTGGTACTGTTTATTTATTTACTAACACACATTCATGCCAACTGGCTAATATGTCCATGAAATCTCTCAGCTATGCTGGAGCTACAGTTCTCAAAGAGTCAGCAATAGACATCAACTCAATTTTATCTGCTGACGTAGGGAGAAGCGTAGAGAAAATACTGAATGGCAAATTTTGAACTTTTGTAATTATGTTTTGCTTTGGTAATACTAAATTGTCTTGTAGTCTCTGAGCATAGACAAGTCTGGCAATAGTGATAAGTATGCCAGAAATGTACTCCATACTTAGGGCAAACTAGCCCTGAGCTAAAATTAAAATGGATCATGAAGAGTTATATGTGTAGAATCAATATTTGACTATACTCAGATATTACAATATTGTTATAGACATAAGTTTCAGTTGTACTGATGTTATGTGTGCTTTTATCTCTGTAACTTACTATTGCCTAAAATGGTAGGTATACACATCTTTATCTTATGCCATTCTTTGTTTTTCTGCATGCTTTTCAAATATGTGTTTTAATCCATGTTTAATCTTTGTGTCTACAGAGAGGTTTTCTATCCATTAATTTTTATATTTACTTTATCTACCAGGTCATTGACCAAGTTGAAATATCCTTAGTGTCTTTTAAATTATCAGCACTCTACTATGCAGCTATAAAAAGGAAGGAACTCCTATCATTTGCAACAGCATGGATGGAGCTGGAAAGCATTATGCTAAGTGAAATAAGTCAGTCAGAGAAAGATAAATATCACATGCTCTCACTCATTTATGGATTATAATGAACAACATAAACTGATGAACAAAAACAGATGTAGAGACAGAGAAGCATCGATCAGTTGCTCAAAACTCAGAGGGAAAGCAGGGGAGGGTGGGGGTACGGGGGAAAGATCAACCAAAGGACTTGTATGCAGATTCGGGGGATGAGGGGACATTGGGGAGATAAGGACACATTTGTAATATCTTATTCAATAAAGGAAAAAAAACACTATATATGGAAGAATCAAAGCAGAGTAACTGAAAGAATACTCTGATGTCTATGTATTTGTAAGTTTTAAATCAGGCAGCTCATTAGTTGATTAAATGTTGGCTTAAGACAGAGCAGTTGTATGTGGTTCATGTGTCATGGAAATTTGCTTTTCCTGAGCTTGTAACTAGGCCATCTACACTTCAGGGAGCAGAAGAGGAAGTTAGAGTCCCTGCTATCAGAACACTCCACAATCCATTCTTAGATATTAACTTAGCATTAAAGACATTATTCAATATTGATAATGATAATTTGTAACCTAAATGGGTATATCAACTATCTTGATATGCTGCTGTGTGTCATCAGTTGGGAAACTTATTGCAAGCAACTTGTTACCAATAACAGTGAAAAGCATTCACTGTATATTTTTGTGATATGAGAGGTTGAATAAGGACAGGCTGAATGGGAGTACTTATTGCTAAGTGTGAAAAATCTTCCTCTAAAAGGACTACAATTTGTGTTAAGTGACCCATAACGATATGGGTTAGTGGAATCTCAGCTGCCACTAAATCTCTACACTACATGGCATTGTTACTCAAGGTTAACAATATTTCTTAGTCATACACTTTCTATCTGATTATACAATACTGAGACCTTAACAAAAAGGATTTCAAACTAATCCCAACTACTCTCAACTAGCGCTGGGGAACTTGGATGGGGGAGATGAAAAGTGTCTGTTAATGGGCATAAGGTTTCTTTCTGGGTTGATGAAAGTGTTCTAAAATTAGAATATGGCAATGGTTTTACATTTATGTGATTACTAGAGGCCCAGTACACAAAATTGTTCACAGGTGGGGTCCCTAGGCCTGGCCGGTGATCAGGGCCAATTGGGGCCAGGCCTATCAAGGCCCGACCAGAGAGGAAGCGAAGGTCACCAGGCCAGGTGCGGAAGAAACGGATGTCGGACACTGACCCCACCATCATCAGAGCCCCACCACCATGTAGTTCCCCACCTCCCCACTCCTCCTGCTGCGCGCCACTGAAGCAGATGGGAGGCGGGCCAATTGGGGACTGCCAGACAGGGGGAGGGATGAGGGATGGGAGGTTGGCTGCCAGCCACGAGGAGGGAGCCAGCCCTCAGCCCCCCAGGAAAGGAGCCGCGTCTGCCAGCATGCACCCCTTGTTCCCTGTCCCTGCAGGGACAGAGCCTCGATGAGGCAATCAGAGCCTCCTGGCTGTGGGGAGGGATAATGGGAGGTTGGTCAGCCAGGGGAGGTTGGTTGTGGAAGTGCACTAACAACCAGGGGGCAGCTCCTGCATTGAGTGTCTGCCCCCTGGTGGTCAGTGCACACCATAGCGACTGGTTGTTCTGGTCCATTCATTCAGGTCACTCAGGCTTTTATATAGAGAGATATTAAAACCATTAAATTAGTAATGAGTGTATTCTGTGGCATGCAAAGTATATACCAATAGAGGGATTTAAAACAACTAGTTTTGTAAGATAAATTTAATTTCAATGTTACAGAAAGCCAATTATATTATGTGGAAAGCCTAAAATTAAACCTCTTAAAATGCTGTATTCATACAATCTTATGACAAAATAACATCTGTTATCATCACCAATACATTTGTATACATTATATTGTAATGACTATGTACTATTTCGTTGTTAAAGAGAACATAGAATTGTTATGCCACCAATAAAACTTGTCATAGTTGAATTTTCAGCAATATTTTCTGCTTCATGAATGATTTGTTTCAACTAAAGATTTCTATCCACAGTTCTATTTTTTCTTGTGAATGAAAGAAAGCACAAATTATGTGTGTCATTTGCATGTCCAAATGAAGTAAAAAACAACTAGTATTAATCATTATGCATTACGGTTGGTCAGCTTTTGTTTTTGAAATTGTCCCTGCCAGAGATAGGATGAGGTAGCTGACATCGAGTAAAAGAGTGGAGAGGTATAGAAATTGTGAAACCAAACAAGAATAAAGAAGAATATCGTACCCATGCCACTTCACTCCAAAGAGAATAGAGACTATTTATGCATAAAACACAGACACGAAAGCCACTGCCAGGACATTCTAACCCCTTTTCTAAACCCTGCTGATCCATTTGGTGCTATGCCAGTAACAAGTGTCATGTATTGTTACTGACATATATTTCAAAACAAGCTAAAGAACCATGGGCTCAGAGCCTTCTGTTTACGTTATCAGCTCTCAAAACCCTGTACTGTTTCTCCAGTGATACTCCACTGCCTCTCCCATAACAATGCATTACTGAACAAATAACACTTTCAAAGAACAAAAGAGCTTTGATTTTGCACAGGTTGAAAACATCCCTAGAGACCAACATTTCTATTTTTAAATCAAAGTGAGCATCTTATTGTTAAAAGTCAAACTAATATCAGGAAATTCTATGTCCTAAATAATTATACTACAAGTAACATTTCATTGGGCCATATTAGGTTATGAAAATAGAATACACAAAACATTCTGATTTCAGTTAATTTTGGTCCTTCATAGTACACTCTCTATGGATCTTAGTGAAAATGATAACTTAGTTATATGGCATCAAGGAGTGGATCAGAGTAGATTATTACTTATAATATTCCAACTCTAAAGTTTTAAGATTTTATTTTCCTGATGTTAGTTTGACTTTTAACAATAATATGCTCACTTTGATTTAAAAATAGAAATGTTTGTCTCTAGGGATGTTTTCAACCTGTGTAAAATCAAAGATTTATTTTATATATCAAAATTATTTGATAAAATTTCAATAATCTGAAGTTTAGTTCAACTAAATTTTTCATATTAGTATAATCTGAAATTGTTGGTGCAATGTGAAGTAACCATATCTTTTTAGGAAATTCTTTGTACCATTTCTATATGTCAAAGGTAAAGTATATATCTTAAATGGAAATATCAGAAGTTATGGAATTTGGAATTAGGTAGACTATATTTTGAAGACTAATAATAACAGAACACTTAGGCACAATCTTTATATTTGTTTCCTAATCTGGAAAGAAAGGTATAATCATAGCTAGCTCATGAAATTGTTAGAAAGAAATAATATAAGTTAACTGAGTATTTCCTTTGCGATAGAAAGTAAGTTAAATGGAGCGTACTTGTTTTTTTCTGTGCCCTTTTTTCTTATTCTCACATCACACTTAAATTTCATTCAAATTTATTTATAATCCAATAAAATGTTATGCATTCATTTATTCATTCACTCATTTGGCTAGCATTCATTTTATGCCAATTACTTTCCAAGACATTTAATCTTTCTGCCAAAACTTACACAACAAGAAAGAGACAACCTGAATAGGCCTATAGCTCTTAAAGAAATTTTATCAGTAATTAATAAACTTAAAACCAGAAAGCACCAGGCCTAGATGGGTTCACTAGTGAATTTTACCAAACATTTAATAAAGAAATTATATCGACTTCCTATAATCTCTTTCAGAGGATAGAAGCAGATAGTGCTTCCTAACTCATTCTATCAGGCCAGCATTATGCTAATACCAAAAACAGACAAAGATATTACAAGAAAACTACAACCCAATATCTCTCAAGAACATAGATGCCAAAAATTATCAATAAAGTACTAGCTAATGAAATTTAAAGTGTATAAAAATTATATACTATGTCCAAGTGGGATATATGCCAGTTATGGACAGTTGTTTCAAAATTCAAAAATTAATACTATATTATCACATCAACAGACTAAAAGAGAAAAACGGCATGATTAAATCAATATATGCAGAGAAAGCATTTGGCAAAGTCCAACATTTACTCATGATAAAAACTCTCATAAAATGAGAATATAGAGAAATTGCCTCAACTTGATAAAAACTATCTACAATCAACCTACCTATTTAATGATGAGAAACTTGAAGCCTTCTCACTAAAATCACGCACAAGGCAGGGCTGTCTCCTCTCATCAATCCTTTTCAACATTATATTAGAAATTCTAGATAATGCATTAGATAGGAAAAGGAAATGTAGGGGATACAAATTGGGAAGGAAGAAATAAAGATCATTGTTTGTAGATGATCATCCTTATAAAAATCCCAAAGAATTAACAACAAGAAAACTCTCCTGGACTTATAAGTGACTAGAGGCCCAGTGCACAAATTTGTGTATGGATGGAGTCCCCCAGCCTGAGGGACAATCAGGGCCAATTAGGGCTATCTCGCCCAGCCCCAGTTGGGGTCAGCCAGGGGGAGAGACCATGGGAGATTGGCCAGCTGGGGCAGGTTGACTATAGGAGTGCACTGACCACCAGGGGGCAGCTCCTGCATTGTGCGTCTGCCCCCTACTGGTCAGTGTGCATCTCATCATAGTGACTGGTTGACCGGTTGTTTGGTCGACCAGTCGTAACAGGTGCTTAGGCATATACATATACATATACATATACATATACATATACATATACATATACATATACATATACATATACATGCTATATGGCAGGTTATACAAAAGTCATTTTTGTTTCTACGTACTTGCAATGAACAAGTAGACTTTGAAATTAATAATACAATTTCCTTAACATTAGCACATCTCAAAAATGAAATACTTAGATGTAAATCTACAAGATTCTGTAAAAGATCTATATGAAGAAAATTATAAAACTCTGATGAAAGAAATTAATGCAAAACAAATAAGTGGAGATATTCCATGTTTATAAATAGGAACACAATAGAGTCAAGATGTCAGCTCTTCCCAACTTGATCTATTGATTCAATGCAATTCCAATCAAGAGCCCAGTAAGTTGTTTTATAATTATCGACAAACTTATTCCAAATGGAGCAGCAACGGACCCAGGACAGCCAACACAATATTGAAGGACAAGAACAAAGTTGGAAGACTGATCCTACTTACTATAAAGTTAAAAAAAAATACAGACAGTGTGGCACTGGTGGGAAAAAGAAAAAGGAAAATTACTCAACTGAAGAGGACAGAAAGCCCAGAAATAGACCCCATAAGTAGTCATATGATCTCTGACAAAACAGAAAAGGTGATACAATAAAGCAACAATAGTCTTTTCAGCAAACAAAGCTAGAACTATCTTGCCCCTTACATTTTCCAAGATATTTCCTTATCACTAAATGCAACAGAGATATTTCATTCAAGAATTTAAAAAATATCCAATTTTTATATTTATTATGTAATTAAAACGTATAGCAACTGAATTTGAATTATATTAAAACTCAAAAAATACTTGAGAACTTAAATAATAAATCAAGGTATATACAATAAAGAGCCTGCTTTTCTTTTAAATTTCCAAACATAAATTATACTTTTCTTACTATTATGTAAATGTTTACAAACAATAGTAAATATAAATAAAATAGCCAAAATTAAATAAAAACTAATAAATGTGATGTTCTTTAAGCTAAATCTATAATTTGTTTAATTTATTTGAATTTTAAATAATTTGAATATTACTAGGAAATATTTGCATTTTTTAATCAAATAAAATTAGCTGACTCAGCTTAGATTCATTTTTTGTATTTCATAATCATTTGACAAGGTTGATTTTGTGATATAAAATCAATCCAAATAAGTGGCGAACCAAGTTTAATTAGTTTGCTTAATTAATCAATCTACTATAATTCATAGTGCTCACAGATGTAATAGAATTTGGGAATTTATTCGAGGGAGATACTGAATTAAAACATTAACTTGGGCATACTGACCAGCTTTATTAGGTTGTTGCTTAAAGTGCAAAGAGAGTCTGAAGTGTCTGCAGGCTTTGTCATTAGACTGCTCAGTTAGACTACACTTATTACTTCTGAGCTGTCTGAACCAAGGATAGTTATGTAACCTGTCCATGCTTCAGTTTCTTGTCCTAAGATGGGTGTGATAATAGTGCCTGTATCAGAGTATACTCCTACTCATTAAAGCACTTAGGACAATATCTGACACATAAGATATTGATTAAAGTTAGCTCTAATTATGTATGCTTTCAAAAGGGAAAGACACAGAGTCTACTGAAATCTAAATGGTAGATAGCATGATATAAATCATGAGCTTAAAGTTTTAACCAAATTCTGTTTCTTTTAATGTGTAAGTGAAGGTCTTTGTCCTGTGTCATGCACCCTATCCCTTTTGCTCAAGGTGACTACCCCACACCTAATCTCACAGCAAGTTATATTTTACTATCTTTTAATATATTTACATTCATCAGTTATTTTTGTTAAACAGGAATGGCATTAATACCTTCAACTGATGAAGATTATACATAAAGATAAATAATAAGGATTCCAATTATGACTATTTCTCAAAAATCTCAAATCAAATATGACAAACAGAAACCAGCATGCTTATTAAATGGATAAACAAATGGAGTTTATTCCAAATAGGCAAGGATAGTTCCATAGTAGAAAACTGATTGACATAATTCATCATCATATTTTTAAAAATGGCCACTCTTCAGCTTATAAAGGCATTGAGCAAAAATTACTATCCTTCTAGTTTAAACTTTTGAGTAAAATTAGATTAGATGGATACATTATTAACATAGGAAAAATTATCTGTCTCAACTTAAAGTCAATATTACGTTTAGTGGGCAAAAACTAGAAACATTCCTCCTTAAAACAAAAACAAAATACTCTAACCACTATCAATTAATATTTTTCAAAAGGCACTAGCCAATTAGAAGGAAAACTTAGGGATATGAAAATTGGTAAATTTGAGGTAATAGGATTATTTGTAAGCAATGTGCTCATAAACCTGGCAATCACAACAGGATCAATCAAACCCTACTCTATACAATTTATATATATAAAAGCCTAAGCAACCGACCGACCATTTGACTAGTAACTATGATGCGCACTGACCACCAGAGGGGAGATGTTCAACACACAGGCATGGAAACATGGTACAGACAGATGAATCTCAGAGAAAACGGGGGAGTGGGAGGGTAGGAAGAGATTAACCAAAGATCTTATATGCATACTAGGGGCCCGGTATATGGATTAGTGCACTGGTGGGGTCCCTCAGCCTGGCCTGTGGGGATCAAGCCCAAACCGGCAGTCTGATATCCCCCAAGGAGTCCCAGATTGTGAGAGGGCGCAGGCCAGGCTGAGGGACTCCACCAGTGCACAAGTTGATGCACTGGGCCTCTAGTAAGTAAATAAGCTTATAGGGCACAAGAGTAATATACAGCAAACTATAATTTTCATAGAATATAAATATGATTAAGATATATATAGTAAAACAATTACTATAGCTATGCCAACCACAATAAAAATGGTGTAACAAATAACATAAATAAATTAACTTTATAAGAAAATTTTAATATCTATACTAGAAGAAATTGAAATGCTCAAATAAATGCTCAAATAATAGATGGCAATCCTCTCCTGTGATTTGAAAAAATTCATGAAGATATAAAAAGTCTCTAAATGAATCTTTAAAATAGATGTGATTTTCAACAAAATGCCAATAACATTCATGTTTTTGAAGTAAATTAACTAATTTCAAATTAAGATGAAAAATGACAGAAATACAGATATTGTTTGGGAATTGGGTAAATGATTAGGTTAAGAAAAAGTTAGCTTACTCAATAAATTATCCAAGAAAACTTGGGGTATAATTTAAAATAAAGTTGAATAGATATGATCACTCACAGTTAATAACAATAACTTTAAAATTGATAAAATATTCAATGTTAAAATTGAAAAATAATACAGCAATAAACTGAAACCAAAAAAACTCAGAATTAGCCATTGATAATTTTTGAATTAGTGAATGCCTTCTAAGTATGACACAAAACCCACAATATGCCAAACCAAAGTTACTTTTTAAAAGTTGTTGCATGGTAAAAGTAACCACAATATAGTTAAAGGCAAAGAGTATGTAGTGCAAAATATTTGTAACCCATAGAGATCTACTTTCCCTTGTGAGGAAAGGTTGTTTACAAATGGCAAGAAAAGGATCACAATGGAATATATGAGTTAAAAACGTGGAAAATACAACACATAAATAGATGTCCAACATCACTTAAAGCAGAAAACGTTTTCACCCATTATGATGTTGAAGATCTATAAATTTGTTAGGGTATTTAGTAAATAAGTAATTAAACAAGTTCTTGTAAAGATTGCTGGGGTAAGTACTCACAGGTACAACCCTTCTGGATGGCAATTTGGCAATAAATTGATTATTTGAATGCATTTACCTATTAACCTAGTGACCCCATTATAAAAAATGTACCCTCTATATTACTGCACATATGTAAATGCACATATGTAAACAGCATTTTAATGAATAATTGTGTTTAATAAAAAATTATTCAGGAAACCACATAGGTAGAACAATAGGGGATAGGTTAAATAAATTACCCATGCAAGAGAACAATATGCACCCATATAAAGAATATGGAACTCTTTGAGAATAAAGGACTGCTATGCAAAATATATTAAGTACTTGAAGCAAAGTGCAGAACAGTATGTGCAGAATGAAGCTATCTGAATTTAAAAACAACAACAATATAGAAATCTCAGAGGGAAGTCCAGGGTGAGTGGGTAGGTGGGAAGAGATTAACTAAAGAACTTATAGACATGCTAGAGGCCTGATGCACGGAATTCATGCAAGAGTAGGCCTTCCTTCCCCTGGCTGCTGGCACCGGCTTCCCTCTGGCACCTGGGACCCAGGCTTGCTCACAGCCCCAGCTTCATCAGGAAGGATGTCTGGTCTAATTAGCATATTACACTATTATTATTATAGATATGCATAACCCATGGATATAGACAATAGTTTGGTGAAGGCCTGGGATAGGGAAGGGGGGGGCTAGAAGGGGTCAATGGGGAAAAATGGGTACATCTTTATAACTTGCAACAATAAAGATAAATTTTAAAAAAAGGATAGGAAATTAGGATTTGCTTGTCTACAACATATCTCAAGAAAAAGAAATGGGTGATAGAAAAGTAATGGAGAGGAAAGCCAAAATCAAGGACCAACTTGGGAGGCCAATGACTAAGACGACAAATATATGCTACCGCCACGCTTGCTTGGTGCATTCTTAGAGGAAGCATGCTTGGAAAAGTTACCTATGGGTAACCTTGTTTCTTCTGGAAATGAGCAAGAAATTGCCCATGTCCTAGTTGTGCAACTAATGAAGCATCAGGGGAGTGAAGTAATATCAACTAATAATAACTGGACTGAAAAAAAATGTACTTGTCTAATAAGTCTTCTTTATATTTCGATATTGCCATTCAAATAAAAGCACTTATAGGATTCTAATACATCACCTGAGGACATAAATCCTCCATAATTTACACTGACCTTGTTAGTGGAAACAGTCTGTGTTGTTTTTGTTAAAGATTTACTTTGCTCTTCAGTTGGAGAATCGATTCAGGTCAGGGAGAAAACGTCCAAACACCTATTGTGAGCCAACAGGCAAAAATGAGACCACCTGGTGTGTGAATGCCAGAGGACAAAATAGTTTTTGCTTTTTCAGAAAACTCAGTAGGAAGTGTGATGCTGAATAAGTCTGTCAGGATAAAGGATTTGTTTCCTAGACATGAGCGGCTGGTCAGAGGAGCACACACAGGACACATTCAAAAGCCAAACCCCGCTCCCTTTATTGACTTACCTGGGTTCCTTTCTGAACTAGACATATAAAGATGGGCATTTCTTCTGCCCTAACCATTCTGTGCCATTCCCTCCGTGAGAACACACAGCTAACAACAAAGGTGTGAGAGGGAGATGGCCAATTGCAGGGTCAGCACAAGGGTGTTTATCTGCAGTTGATTGATCTCATTAGATCCTAAAGAATATGCGAAAAAATCTTTAGAAGATGGCTCCTCTTCACCTCATCCTCACAGACTCAGAGAAAAACAAGCCTTGATGCACAACTACAGTTATATCAGTTCAGTTGCAGTATTTGGAGGGTAGCAGGTTTCTAAAGAGTTTCCGCCTCCCTAGACAGAGATATTTGACCTCATGGAGTGCTCAGAGAGTGTGCCAGGGACAGAAAGGTTACCAAATTCTATCTCAAAGAATCCATCACTTCCAAACTAGATCATTGCTGAAGCAATTACTTTTTCTATTTTTTTCCCCATTTCTTATCTCAGCGGGGTCACATTTAGCTCCCTGACTCTGCCAATCTACTGTTGGAAGGGAGCCAATCATACACTGAAATTTGGTCACCTCTGAAGTTGTAAAGGCTATTTTAGTTTCTCATTCAGCATCTTTTCCTAAAATGCTATGCCTTATTTTATTTTTAAATGTCTTCTTTGGCCCCGGCCAGGTGGCTCAGTTGGTTAGAGCACCCACCTGATACACCAAAGTTGTGGGTTTGATCCCCAGTCAAGGCAAATACAAAAATAAACCTATGAACACACAAATAAGTAGGATAACAAAAATCAATGTTTCTCTCTCTCTCTCTTTCTCTCTCTCTCTCTCTCTCTCTCTCTCTCTTTCTCTCTCTATCTCTCTCTCTCCCAAATAAATATTTTTAAAATATGTCTCCTTTCTATTTAGATAGATGTTCAATAACTATAAATTCAACAATGAGAGGATTTTGAATTGAGACACTATAAAGCAAATGCATATACTTATATAGTCTGTAATGTTTTTTATTACCTAAAAAAATTAAGAGCATTAATTATAGGCAATATACAATTCATATATCATATTTTGGGCCACATGTATACTGTAATTTTTCTTAGCCATAAAACTATGAACCAAATCTGAATATAATAAGTGAATTTAAATAAACTTTTATTTAGAGCATAAAAAATAGAGGGGAGAAAAGGAAAACAAAAAGAGAGAGGGACAAATATCTGTAATATTATATATTAAATCACCTATAGAAACTATAAACATATTTATCTTACACTTCTAGATTTAAAATAGAAAATATTAAAGTAATCTTTGTGCCTGGCCATTGTGGCTCAGTTGGTTGCATGTCGACCTATGAAGCAGAAAGTTACAGTTCGATTCCTGGTCAGGGTACATGCCCAGGTTAAGGGTCGACTCCTAGAAGGGGGCGTGCAGGAGGCAGCCAACTGATATTGATCTTTCTCTGTCATTGATTTTTCTATCTCTCTCTCCCTCTCCTGTCCTCCTTCTCTAAAAATTAATAAAAACATATTTAAAGAGTAATCTTCGCAGAATCTTACTAATTCTTTTGCAGCTCTCATGTAATAGATTATACTCATAGAAATCATAGCTGTATTTTAAACGAAAAAAGATAATGAGACTAAAAGCATCAAAAACACAAAATTACAAAAATGCAAATTAAAACTTCACTGACTTATTATGGTTTTACCTACCAAATTGTTAGACATATAAATAAAATGATAATTGGCAGTATTTATTTTCAAGTGTGGATGAAATATACATTCTCACTCTATGTGGGAATATTAGTTGTTGAATTTTTTGCAAAAATTATTAAGATTCATAAATGTATTTATATTCTTAACTCAGCAATTACACTCTCAGGAAACATTTTAAGGAAATTCCCCAAAAATAGAGATTAATGCTTAATTTATGCCACGTTTATACAGTGCAATATTGTTTGGCCATTAAAAAAATCATGTTTCAGTCCTAGCTGGCTTAGCTTGGTGAATAGAGCATCGGATGCAGACTGAAAGGTCCCAGGTTCAATTCCAGTCAAGGGCACATGCCTGGGTTGCAGGCTTGATCCCCAGTAGGGGGCATCCAGGAGACGGGCAGTCAATGATTCTCTCTCATCATTGATGTTTCTATCTCTCCCTCTCTGAAATCAATAAAAATATATTTTTAAAAAAATCCTATTTCAGAAACATGTTTGATGACATGGAAAATGCTGATAATATTTTAAATATTTTTTACAAGGGTAATTAAACTGAAAAAGAGCATGAGTTTCATTTTATTATTAAAGTAGAATTACTGAACCCAAAATATAGGTCAGTGGATAAAATTGAAAAAAAAAATTGATAAATACAATATGAAACACAGCTTTTTCTTTTTTAAAATATATATTTTTATTGATTTCAAAGAGGAAGGGAGAGGAAGAGAGAGATAGAAACATCAGTGATGGGAGAGAATCTTTGATTGGCTGCCTCCTGCACGCCCCACACTTGGGATCGAGCCTATAACCCAGGTATGTGCCTGTGGCTGGAATCAAACCCTGGAACCTGCAGTTCTCTATCTATTGAGCAACATGGGCCAGGGGAGAAGGCAGCTTTTTAATGCATCTTTTTTAGAGTTAGTAACATTTTAAAAGTGTTCTATATTGTCTATGTCATGTTAACACACACGTAAGCTCACGATTCGGAAGACTATAAAATCTGGAAGCAATTTTGAAATCTATTCTCAGAAAGTAGACATTTGTTCATGCAATCTAACTTATCTTAAAAGTTGAATTATAGGATGTAGTCAGTGGTTAAAAAAATGTATAATTGGCACTTTGCAAGCTCACTTCTTAATAATGAAAATGGTTTAATAATCTAGCTTTACTATTCCACAGGAAACATTCATGTTATTGCTCTACAGACTGAGAAATTAGCAGTTTTGCTTTTTTTCAGCCATTGTTATGCATTTTATGATTGCTAGGGGAAAAACAGTTTTATTTGGTTAAAAGACTATCCTTAATAAATATCTCTTTTATATATTTACTAGAGACACGGTGCACAAAAATTTGTGCACTTGGCGGGGAGAGGAGGTCCCTCAGCCTAGCCTGTGCCCTCTCACAGTCTGGGACCCCTCGGGAGATAACGACCTGCTGGCTTAGGCCTGCTCCCGGGTGAAGGGGGCCGCCACTGTCACACTCTGGGTAGGGCTGATGGGGAGGTTATGGCTCTACCCCATCACGCACAGAGCAGGGCTTGTGGAGGGGGGGTTGGGGCGCCGCCACTCTCACACTCAGGGCATGGCCAAAGGGGAAGTTATGGCTCTACCCCGTCACACACAGAGCAGGGCCCGTGGGGGTAGGGGAGTTTGGGCGCCGCACCCTGTCACACACAGAGCTGCAGGGCGATCAGGGGGGTGGAGATCTGCCCCCTGTCACGCACAGAGCAGGGCTGATCAGAGGGTAGAGGAGCACCCCCATGTCAGGAACAGAGTAGGGTGGATAGGGAGGTTGTGGCCCCGCCCTCTGTCACACACAGAGCCGCAGGGCGATCAGGGGGTTTGGGCGTGGCCCCCTGTCACACTGATCCCAGTGCTGGGAGGCCTCCTGGCTCCGCTGATTCCGGTGCTGGGAGGCATATTACCCTTTTACTATATAGGATAGAAGCCTGGTGCATGGGTGGGGGCCGGCTGGTTTGCCCTGACGGGTGTCCTATGAGACCTCCGCTGCTGAAAGCAGATATCTGGCCTTTGTTTACCCTTCTCTATTTGAAACAATGTTGCGGTCCTGCTGGCTGAAGCCCCCGGTTTTGTTTAGCTTCTGTATGTGTTACAATGTTGCTTAGAGTGCAGCTGAGAGGCCAGCAAGGCAGGCGGGGAAGCTTGGCTCCCTCCGTCACTGAAGCAAGCAAGCCTTCCTGTTCTCATCAGCTGCCTGGCTGCTGGCTGCCATCTTGGCTGGCAGTTAATTTGCATATCTCCCTGATTAGCCAATGGGAAGGGTAGCGGTCGTACGCTAATTACCATGTTTCTCTTTTATTAGATAGGATAAAAGAGGCCTGATGCACGAAATTCATGGAAGAATAGGGCTTTCCTTCCCCCAGCTACCAGCACCAGCTTCCCTCTGGCACCCGGGACCCAGGCGTCCCTCTGGCTGTGAGCAGGCACCCGGGACCTGGGCTTACCTCAAAGCCCTGGCTTCATCTGGAAGGTTATCCAGAAGGATGTCCAGAAGGATATCTGGTCTAATTAGCATATTACTCTTTTATTATTATAAACTAGTGGCCCAGTGCACATAATTCATGCACAGGGTTGATGGTGCCCCTCAGCCCAGCCTGCACCCTCTCTACTCTGGGAACCCTCGGGGGGTGTCCGACTGCCGGTTTAGGCCCTATCCCTGTGGGCCTAATACCACTGGCTCCAAATTCTTACCTGCCTGTCTGCCTGATCACCACTAACCACTCTGCCAGCCAGCCTTCTCACCCCCAACTGCCTTCGCTGCCAGCCTTCTTGCCCCCACCTGCCCCCCTGCCAGTCTGCTTAACCCCAACTCCCCCCCACCCAACCTGCCTACTCTCCCCCAACTGTCCCCACTGCTGGCCTGATTGTCCCCAACTACACCCCCCCCACCAGCCTGCTGGCCCCCAACTGCCCTCCCCTCCTGGCCTGATCACCTTTAACTTTAACTGCTTCTGTCTTGGCCCCACCAGCATGGCTTTGTCCAGAAGTTCTCCGGGTCTAATTAGCATATTACCCTTTTATTAGTATCGTATCAAATAATAGACAAACATGGTAATTAACCATACCTCCGACACGCTTCCCATGGGCTAATGTGGGCAATATGCAAATTAACTGCCAACCAAGATGGCGGCCGGCAGCCAGGCAGCTGAAGCGAACAGGAGACTTGCTTGCTCCAGGGATGGAGGAAGCCAAGATTCCCCGCCTGCTACTGCCAACCTCTGAGCTGCACTCTAAGAAACAATGTTGCAATTATAGAAGCTAAACAAACCCCAAAAACCTGCTTTCAGACAGCCAGACCTCAGAGCTGGAGCTGCAAGAGTGTTTCAATTATAGAAGCCAAACAAACCCAGATACCTGCTTTCAGCAGCTGAGGTCTCAGAGCTGGAGCCAAGCCTCAGAGCTAAAGCTGGCTGTCAGTTCCAGTGACAGCCATAGAAGGTAAATAAATCCCAGAATTAAAAAAAAAAAAAAACGAAAAAAAGGAGAGGTTGGGATCTTCAGTCACCCACCAGCCTGAAAACGGCCCTCAGCCCCTCACCCAGACTGGCCAGGCACCCCAGTGGGGACCCCCACCCTGAAGGGGTGCGACCAGCTGAAAACAGCCATCATCCCCTCATCCAGGCTGGCCAGGCACCCAAGCAGGACCCCCACCCGGATCCAGGACACCTTTCAGGGCAAACCAGCCGGCCCCCACCCATGCACCAGGCCTCTATCCTATATAGTAAAAGGGTAATATGCCTCCCAGCACCGGAATCAGCAGAGCCATGAGGCCTCCTGAACCCAGGATCAGTGGAGCCGTGAGGCCTCCCTAACCCGGTATCAGCAGAGCCGCAAGGCCTCCGGGCACCAGGATCAGCGGAACAGTGAGGCCTCGTATCACCAGGATCAGAGGAGCAGCGAGGCCTCACTGCCCTGGTGTCAAGCGGAGCTGCGAGGCCTCCCAGCACTGGGATCAGCAGAGCAGTGAGGCCTCCTTGCCCCTGGAGCAGCGTGACAGGGGGCAGCGCCCAAACCTGCTGATCGTCCTGTGGCTCTGTGTGTGACAGGGTGCAGCGCACCAACCCCCCTATGGGTTGGGGCTGGGTGAGGGGCTGTGCTCTGTGTGTGACAGGGTGGAGCCACAGTCACTGATGCCGGTGCACAAATTTTTGTGCACCGGGCCTCTAGTAGATATATAACAGCCTAATATGCAAAGTGTCCCCTCAGGAGTTTGACTGACCGGGAGTTCAATCACTTGCTATGACATGCTCTGGCCACAGAGGGCAGCATGAAAAGAAGAAAGGCCCTGGCAAGCAACCAGGATCTGGAGAAGGGAGGACCCAATGGGCAGCCGGCAGGAGGAAAAGTGAGGCCCTGGCTGGCAGCTTGCAGCCAGGGAAGGGAGGCCCCAGCTGGCATCTGGAAGCCGCTAAGGATCCTACCCATGCATGTATTTCATGCACTAAGCCTCTAGTCCTATCTAATAATAGACAAACATTGTAATTAACCGTAACATCGCTACTCTTCCCATTGGCTAATCCGGGCGATTTGCAAATTAACTGCCAACCAAGATGGTGGCAGGCAGCCAGGCAGCTGAAGTGAACAGGAGGCTTGTTTGCTACAGTGATGGAGGAAGCCAAGATTCCCTGCCTGCCTTGCTGACCTCTGAGCTGCACTCTAAGAAACAATGTTGCAATTATAGAAGCTAAACAAACCCCAAAAACATGCTTTCAGACAGCCGGACCTCAGAGCTGGAGCTGCAACAGTGTTTCAATTATAGAAGGCAAACAAACCCAGATACCTGCTTTCAGCAGCCTAAGCCTCAAAGCTGGAGCCGAGTCTCAGAGCTACAGCAGGAGCAGCTGGGAGCTTCAGCCCTCAGGCCCTCACCCAGACTGGCCAGTCACCCCAGTGGGGAGCCCCACCCTGAAGGGTGTGTGACCAGCTGCAAACAGCCATCATCTCCTCACCCAGGCTGGCCAGGCACCCCAGTGGGGACCCCCACCCTGATCCAGGACACCCTTCAGAGAAAACCAGCTGGCCCCCACCCATGCACCAGGTCTCTATCCTATATAGTAAAAGGGTAATATGCAAACTGACCCTAAGAGCAGAAAGAGTGGGAATGCCTGGTCACTATGACACACACTGACTACCAGGGTCAGACGCTCAATGCAGGAGCTGCCCTCTGGTGGTCAGGGCGCTCTCACATGGGAGTAGCTCTGCTCAGCCACAAGCCAAGATGATGGCCGCCAGTACAGCGGTGGTGGTGGTAGCCTCTCCTGACTCCTCAGCAGTGCTAATGATGTCCGACTGCAGTTTAAGCCTGCTCCCTCCTGGCAAGTGGACATCCCCCAAGGGCTGCTGGGCTGCCAGAGGGATTTCTGCTTGCCATTTTAGGCCCAATCCCCCAGGGAGTGGGCCTAAGCCAGCAGGTGGTCATCCCCTGAGGAGTCCCAGACTGCAAGAGGGCACAGGCCAGTCTGAGGGGCCCCCCTTCCCCCCCGAGTGCACAAATTTTTGTGCACCGGGCCCCTAGTATATATATAAAAGTCTAAGCAACCATCAAGGCTGGACGAGCAGTCGCTATGACATGCACTGAGCACCAGGGGGTCAGATGCTAAACACAGGAGCTGCCTCCTGGTGGTCAGTGCACTCCCAAAGCCAACTTCCCATGTCCGGCCAACCTCCCATGGTACCTCCCCCAAGACTTGGCGAGACGGCTCCAACTGGCCAGGCAATAAATAAATAAATACTCATTTATTTATTTATTAATAAATAAAAGAATAAATAAATATTGGGTTTACATGGAGAAACCACAAATGCTGACAGAAGATGATACCTACTTTAATTTCTGTGTGTCTTTTTTTTTTTAATCCCATAGTATTTTCAAAAATTAGCTGGATTTTAATGCTAATTTATGTACATTTTGACTCATTTTACCAGAGTATGAAACCACTAATCATAAAAATATACTCTATTTTCTGCTGTGTCCTCTTCACACGTTTTATACTGTTGAATACCTAGTGAATATATTAACATGTCAAAGTTACATAAGGCAATCCTCTCAGAACTATTGGCATATTTGGACTTTCTCTAAATCCGTCTCTCTCACATTGAGGACATTTGAGGTACTTTATCTAGGCAATGGTTCTCATATTATAGTTCCCAGACCAACAGTATTATGTTTCCCTTACAGAAATACAATTTATGTGTTGGAAGAGAGAGGGTGTTCACTGTTGCATACAATGAGCTAAAGTCATTATTACCAAGTCTTATACAGTGTAATATGAATAGTAGTACAAAGAAAGCTTTGGAATTTAAAATGAAATAAGATCAAAACAGACAACTTAAATAACATAGCTGTCACTATAATTTCTTTTTGGAAGAAAAGTGTTTAGGAGAATACTTGATTAAGCTATTTGAGAAGGTGAAATCTTAAAGCTATATTCAGAAAAATAAAATAAAATATATAGATAAAAGAATCTGTATAAAATATGAAGAAATTTAGGTAATGGGATAGGTAATAAAGGAATAGATAATGAGTATACAGGCTAAGTAACAGAAAGAAATAGTCATATGATCATATAATATAGTCAAATAGAAAATATACTGAAATTACTTTTTGGAATAAGTATACATTGCAATAAGAATAAATTGCTTTCATGGCATTTCATCTTTCCAAACTGTAATAAAATCTATTAATATATCAAAATGCCATGTGTCATAGAACTTTATTAAGAAAACTTTTGACCGAAAATGATGGACTGTGAAAATGTAATTATTATTTTTTTCCTCTGAGAGACCTAAACTGTGGTAGTAAAGGTATTTTTAAAGGCTATATGCCACAAAAATGAAGACAACAAGTGGTAGATCATCAGCAAACTAGAGCTTTCAACAACTTTCTGTAAAGCAGTAAGAAATGTATTGACTCATGAAGCATGGTGTGGGGAGTTGTAATAAAAAATAATATATAGAGAGATGAATGAGGTTAAGGAAGCAGGAATCTTTCCTAAAATAGTCTTCAGAGGGTTGGAGGGAAGACTTGATGAATCAATAGTAGGCAGTAAAAAGTCTGAAAACAGGATGACTAACTGAAACTATTTCCATCAACTGCATCCTTCCACTCTCCTTAACAGAATTAGTGGTGTTCAGTTCTGACCTTCTGTTTCTAAACAAAGGGCTTGTTCTACAAAAACGGTCTGGGGCAAATTGGAGCAGCTAGCATGGATCTTGGTGCTCCTTAATAAAGCCCTCTCCACGGTGACCAATTCTAGCTTACTAGAATAGAGAAAATAAAGGATAAACACATCAGAGAAAATAAAGAATGTAAGTTCACAGAGTTGAAGAATTATAGCATTCAATGACTGTATATCTAAATAATAATTTAAAACCCCAAATAACTAGTCACATCGTTATAGATCTTCAGAGCAGCAAAAATTATTGAGTTGATTGATGTTAAACTTTCTCCATTGGAAACATGTAGGTCATTTATAAAGAAGTGATGGTATGGTTAATATTCATCATAAGTAATGTTTAATTCTTTGGAACAATAGAAGAATGCCTTCAAAGTTCAGAAAGAAAGTAACTTTCAACCCACACAATTTATACTACACTAAACAATAAATCGAAGATGATAGTAGAATAAAATGATGTTCAGATATGCAAGGACTCAAAATTATATCTCATATGCTTCATTACTTGCCTATTTATCCCAGCAATATAATAACATTGGAAAGCATGTTTAATGAATGAGTAGTTTAATATGAAAATTAAACTCTAATTTCAAGTTTAGATAATAAACAATTTTCCAACTAGTCCCCATTAATTAATGAAAATGAAGAATCAATCTAAACAAAAGCAATTATTCAGTGGTTTAATATGGTTAGTCTATGGATAGAGAGGCAAATATAACATCTTTGAAGAGAAATTCATTAGGTATTTGGATCCCGTTTATACATATTTTAAATATATATTTTATTGATTTTTTACAGAGAGGAAGGGAGAGAGATAGAGAGTTAGAAACATCGATCAGCTGCCTCCTGCACATCTCCCACGCCCTCGACCGGAATCGAACCTGGGACCCTTTAGTCCGCAGGCCAACGCTCTATCCACCGAGCCAAACCGGTTTTGGCCCGTTTATACATATTTTATAATCAACACACTAGAAGCTGCAATTTGACTGTATACTGCAAAGGGAAAAATTTTATAGGTTCTACATTCTGATGAGTTCAATAAGTGGTAGAGAAAACATACTGATTTAGTAATAAAACAACAATCAAAGCTCATCTACTGATATAAATAAAATGCCAAATGGATTATATTAGAAGACTGACATTCCTCCAACTACCCTTGTCCAAACAACTAGGTAATTATTATATTGTGTTTATGAATCTCAATTTAAAGATGACACAGAAGTATCAGGTGGTACTGGGAAAAGAATGATTTCTTTCATGAAAAAAAATAATCCAAAGGGATTTGAACTTGACTTCATGGATAGCAAAGATTATTCAAAGGGTTCTTTTGAAATTCCTGGGAAACAATACCAAAAGTAATTGATGACAAAGAAGATTTAAGTTGTCATTAAAAAAAATTTAAAAATATATATTTTTAATATATTTAATAAAAAGAACTTATGAATCTTCACAAATTATTTGTAAACCAAACCTAGCAGCATATTAAGAGGATTGTATACTATGATCATGTAGGAGTTATTCAGGCAACACAAGGTGGTACAACATACAAAATCAATCAATGTAGAACACCACATTAATAAAATGAAGGAAAAAATAACAGGATTTTTCTTCAATTGATGCAGCTAAAGCATTTGATAAAAATCTGGCAACTTTTCATCATAAAAACCCTTAGGAATCTAAGACTAGAAAGTTCCTCAACATGATAAAGGACTTTTATGAAAACCTAACAGATACCATCATATTTGATGAAAGACTAAAAACTTTCACTTTAGATCAGTGGTTGTCAACCTTCCTAATGCCATGATCCTTTAATACAGTTCCTCATGTTGTGGTGACCCCCAACCATAAAATTATTTTCGTTGCTACTTCATAACTGAAATTTTGCTACTGTTACGAAGCGTAATGAAAAAATCTGATATGCAGGATGTATTTTCATTGTTAGAAATTGAACATAATTAAAGCATAGTGATTAATCACAAAAACAATATGTAATTATATGTGTGTTTTCCGATGGTCTTAGGTGACCCCTGTGAAAGGGTCATTCGACCCCCAAAAGGGGTCGCGACCCACACGTTGAGAACCGCTGCTTTAGATGAAGTATAGGACAAGAATGCCCAGTTTTGCCACTGTGAGTTAATATTGTACTAGAAGTTCTAGCTAGGGTAATTAGGCAAGAAAGAGAAATAAAATGCATCAAATTGGAAAAAAAAAGTAAAACTATCTCTATTCACAAATGACATGACACTACATACAAAAAATATAAAGAAACAGAGATTAGAGATTATAACAAAGTCAGCAAAGTTACAGGGACAAGGTCAAAATACAAAAATATTTTATTTTAACTTTTTATTGATTAAGGTATTACAAATGTGTCTTTATCACCCCATTGTCCCCTCATCAACCCAGTCTTGCCATCACCTTCACCCCCTGTTGTCTACGTACATCGCTTATGCTTATATGTATGCATACAAGTCCTTTGGTTGTTCTCTCCCCTGTTTTATTTCTATGTATCAGCATTTAACATCCCAAAAGTAAATTAAGAAAATAATCACATTATCAAGGCATGTAAAAAATAAATTTAACCAAGGACGTGCAAGACATATGCTGTGAAAAGTATAATATATTGTAAAAATCAATGAAAGAGGACTTAATAAATGAAAATACATCCCATGTTCATGGATTGGTAGAAGCAGTATTATTGTTAAGATGGAAACACTGCCAAAGGCAATCTAGTGGCTCAATCAATCCTTATCAAAATCCCAAAGGCTCTTTTATAAAAATGTAAAAGCTGATACCAAAATCCATATGGAATGCAAGTGACCACAATGCAAAACAATCCTGAAAATTAGAAAGTTACTACACTTTCTAATTTCAAAACTTATTATAAATCACTGGTAATCAAGACAATGAGATATTGGCATTAGGATAAACATAGGGATCAATAAATACAATTGAGAGTCTAAAATAAGTCCAAGTGTCTATGATCAACTGATTGCCAATAATGGTATTATGACTATTTGATAAGGCCAAGAATAGTTTCTTTAAAAAAAATGGTCCTGGGACAACTGAATATCCACATGCAAGAGAATTAAGTTGGACTCCTACTTCACAACATATGAAAATTAACTTATAATGCATAAGAAATGTACATATAATAGCTGAAACTATAAACTTTTTGAAGAAAACAGGGAAAAATCTTTATAATGACTTGATAATAGCTTCTTAGATATGATACCTAAAACATGAGCAACAAAAGAAAAATAAATGAGTTGGACCATATCAAAATTAAAAATATTTTGCATAACAAAAAACACTCTCAAGAAAATGAAAGACAACCCACAGAATGAAAATATTTCCAAATCATATATCTGATAAGGTTCTCTTACCCCAACTATATAGAGAACCCTTACAACTCAAAAACAAAGAGACAAACAATTTAAAAATGGGCAAATGGCTTGAGCTGACATTTCTCCACATGAAACACACAAGATATCAACAATCAGAATAAAATGCTCAAAACCATTAGTCATTAGGGAAATGCAAATTCAAACAACATGAAATATCACTGTTCACATTCACTATAATAGTTATAATAAAAATCAAAGTAAAACACATATGTTGGGTTTCAGTGAAGACTGAGGACTCTTAAAAATGAATCATTCAAAACAGTACATCTTTAAAAGTTTAGGTATAGTCATGATTTTGGCATAAAAATGGATAAGCAGTATCCGGAAAAAATCATTCTAAACCTAATGTACAATACCAGTGATGGCAATGTAAACCGTGGACTCTCAGTGATTATTATGTTTCAATGTAAGTTCACCAATTTTAAGAAATATAGCTCGGCTGGCATGGTTCAGTGGTTAGATGTCAACCAATGAATCAGGAGATCACAGTTCTATTCCTGGTCAGGGCATGTACCTAGGTTTTAGATTGCAGGCTCTATCCCCAGTAGGGGGTGTGCAAGTGGCACCTATCAATTTTTCTCTCTCATCATGGATGTTTCTCTCTCTCCCTCTCCATTCCTCTCTGAAATCAATAATAAAATATATATAAATATATACCATTTTGGTGAGGGATGTTGATAAAGGGAGAGAATGTGTTATATGATAAATCTTTATTTATTTTTTTAAAATAAATTTTATTGATTTTTACAGAGAGGAAGGGAGAGAGAGAGAGAGTTAGAAACATCAATGAGAGAGAAACATCGATCAGCTGCCTCCTGCACATCTCCCACTGGGGATGTGCCTGCAACCCAGGTACATGCCCTTGACCGGAATCGAACCCAGGACCTTTCAGTCCGCAGGCTGACGCTCTATCCACTGAGCCAAACCGGCTTCGGCAAATCTTTATTTTTTTACTTAATTGTGCTGTAAGCCTAAAATTACTCTTTTAAAAGGTCTATTTTTTAAAAAAATCACATAATTTAAGATATAACAATATTATAAAATTAAGACAATATTATGATCTACAATGAGCTAACCTTGCAAGTGACAAACAACAGACCTAAAAAATCACTTCTGAAGTTTCCTGGGAAAAGAGGAAGTAATTATCTAGAAAAGATTAGAAATCACAATCTACTAATTTTACATTATCAAACTAGGCAGTAGTTTAGGAATGGGAAACTTGTTGCTAATATTCTGGATTTTATTTGTTACAAATCTCTGAAAATAATGTAAGTTTAAAGATGGCCCTTAATCCTATTATTACTAACTAGAGGCCTGGTGCATGGATTCGTGCACATTGAAAGGAAATTAATTAGAAGAAATATTTTAGAGGCCAGGGAGGGACCACAGGAGGGCTCCAGGGCATTCCAGCCCTTCTTGCCCAATCCTGATCAGGACAATCAGGGCTGGACCGGGGAGGGACCATGGGAGGTTGGCCGTCCAGGGAGGAATTGCAGGAAGGACTCCAGCAGCAAGCTAACCTACCGGTTGGAGCATCTACCCCCTCGTGGTCAGTGCATGTCATAGGGACTGGTTGAATGGTCAAACAGTCAGACACTTAGCATATTAGGCTTTTATCTATCTATAGATATAGATAGATATAGGTCGATGATATAGATATAGATATAGATATAGATATAGATATAGATATAGATATAGATATAGCTAGACATAGACATAGATATATAGATATAGATAAAAAAGCAGTATAATTAATGGCATGATTTATATTTATAAAAAAATCTCAGATAATGCCTTAGTGTAAAGTATCTCTATTTTAAAACTATACAAATGTTTAATCAATTATAAGGCAATGAGGCCTCACTTGGTTATTAATTACTTAAATTATTATGCAAACAATACATATTGGTGATAAAATTATTTCATCATTATTCATTTGTGAAGATCACAAAATAAAAGTCATAATTGGAAGAAAATGAAAGAGCAAAATGCACTTATAATTTAAAAAGTGAATTTCTTTTGTAAACCATATTTCAATACAAACAATTTCTCCCAGTAGATTTTATTTCAGTTTCTAAAGTATGAAAAAACATTTCAGGATTCAAGACTTTAAATTTTTTTATTGAATTTATTAGGGTAACATTGGTTAATAAAATTATATAGGTTTCAATTGTACAATTCTATAATGTGGGATATAAAACTGAAAACCATAGATACAGACAACAGTATGGTGGTTACCAGAGGTAAGTGGGTGACGGGTAGTTAAGAGTATAGGAGGCGAGGAGGAACCTGGCTATGATGGTCACATGAACACTGCCTCCGTGTCATTCCTTCTTCGCTGACTCCGTCCACACCTTGGGGAACCCCTGGACCTGCTGGGGCTGGACCCCAACATATGGCGCCTCAAACAGGATTCCCCTAGCGGACCCAGAGGGCACAGCTGACTCCTCCCCGGAAACCACCACCATCAAGCACGGCCCTGATGGATCCTTTCATGCAGCCCTTCAACTCGCTGACGCTTCGGGAAGCCCTTCGCCAATGACGCTGCCCGCTAGCCAACCAAACCACCGACTTGGGGACAGCTGAAATCCCTTGACTGAAGAGGCCAGCAACCTTCTACAGGAACAAGGCTCCTTGTGCACTCCATCCACTATCTTTATAGCTATGCTTGCT
>NW_006289714.1:1952300-1953197 GCF_000327345.1 Myotis davidii
TTTCCCTGAAGTTAGGGAGGAGATAAAACCCCTGAACTAAGTGCCAGGCAGGTAGTTAATCACTTTAACTACAAACAATCACATTCAAGCTACATAATCTTTACTCCCTGGAATGGAGATAAGAAACGCCCTAACCTTTGGAATAGAAATTGATAGGATTAAAATCAACTGGTATAAATACAGATGTAACAAGACAATAAGACACAGAACTTGGAGTTTCCTGTGGGACATGGTGGTGGCGGTTGGGTCTGAAGACTGAGCGGTTTTCACCTCGATTTTCCTGCTTACTTTCTCCTCCCTTTTCACTTCATCCATGGAACTCAGTGATGGGTCACAAGAGGAAGAAGCAGCTAAAGCTGTGGTGCTGGTATTGTAATAGAGATTTTGATGATGAGAAGATCCTTATACAGCACCAAAAAGCAAAACATTTTAAATGCCATATATGTCATAAGAAGTTTTACAGCAGGGGAAGATGGCAGCGATATAGGCAGCCGTGTCCCAGGTCGTGTCCCGGAGCAAACGGAGTGAGCAGCTGAAACTAATAACACCCACCCCCAACTGGGGAAAGTGCTCAGCTGGTGAGACGGTTTGCAGCCGGGAAGAGCAGAACTCCCCTGGAAAGGTAAAAAAAAACCCAGGGATTTGGGCAGGAAAGTTTGCCAGACCTCTAAGCCCAGAGGGTTGGAGGGAGACCGCGTGGCAGACAGCCGCGCCCCTTGGGACAGGCGCAGCCCCTGACTGGGGAAAGGAGATCCGTGGGATTCCTGGCGCCGCCGGGGGATTTGAGAGCTGGGTTCTGTGATCACGGAGGACTGAGCCTAAAGGGGGCAGCCTGAAGAGCTGATCTGACCATGCAGTGCCCGTAATTGAAGAGTTTACAGAAACCAAGCCTTCCCT
>NW_006289714.1:1955565-1956137 GCF_000327345.1 Myotis davidii
GAGGTAGGGGGGTAAGAGATCAACCAAAGGACTTGTATGCATGCATATAAGCATAACCAATGGACATAAGACACTGGGGAATAGGGGAGGCTAGGGGACTGTCTAGGGCGGGGAAAAAATGGACACATATGTAATACCCTTTGTAATAAAAAATAAAAAAAAAATAATAAAAAAGAAGTTTTACAGAGGACCTGGCTTGGCTACACATTGCAGCCAGGAGAATAAAAAGACAATAGATGCTGTACCAAATGCATTACCTGGGAGAACAGACATAGGGTTGGAAATATGTGGTATGGAAGGAATTCCAGAAAAAGATATGGATGAAAGAAAACGACTTCTTGAACAGAAAACATAGGAGAGTCAAAAAAGGAAGCAGCAAGATGATTCTGATGAATACGATGATGACAACTCTGCAGCTTCAACTTCATTTCAACCGCAGCCTGTTCAACCCCAACAAGGCTATATACCCCCATTGGCACAGCCAGGGCTACCACCAGTTCCGGGAGGACCAGGGATACCTCCAGGCATACCTCCATTAACGCCAGGTGTTCCTCCTCTGATGCCAGGAATGC
>NW_006289714.1:1956162-1981832 GCF_000327345.1 Myotis davidii
CACCTGGAATTGCCAATGGGTGGCATGATGCCACCTGGACCAGGAATACCACCTCTAATGCCTGGTATGCCACCAGGTATGCCGTCTCCTGTTCTATGTCCTGGAATTCCTCCAATGACTCAAGCACAGGCTGTTTCAGCACCAGGTGTTCTTAATAGACCACCTGCACCAACAGCAACAGCTCCTGCTCCACAGCCTCCAGTTACTCAGCCTCTTTTCCCCAGTGCCGGACGGGCTCAGGCAACTGTCCAAGGACCTGTTGGTACAGATTTCACGCCCTTAAGTAGTACCCCTGCAACAACTAGAGAAACCCCGAAGCCTACATTCCTTGCTTATACACAGTCTACAGCTTCAACCACTAGTACAACAAATAGCACTGCAGCTAAACCAGCGGCATCAATAACAAGTAAGCCTGCTACTCTTACGACAACCAGTGCAACCAGTAAGTTGATCCATCCAGATGAGGATATATCGTTGGAAAAAAGAAGGGCACAGTTACCTAAATATCAACGAAATCTTCCTCTTCCAGGACAGACTCCCATTGGTAATCCACCAGTTGGACCAATTGGAGCTATGATGCCACCACAGCCAGGCATCCCACAACAACAAGGAATGAGACCCCCAATGCCACCTCATGGTATTCCTCTTTTTATGTTTATTATTTTTAGCAGATTTTTTGAATCTACACATAAAATAAGTGTATCTGCAAAAGATACTATCGTAAAAATACAATGCACGAACCAACTCAATCTGTTTTTTGTATTTTAAATGTGTTTTTTAGGTCAGTATGGTGGTCATCATCAAGGAAATTATTTGAAATAATAAAGCAGGAACTTTCCCGGAAGTTGCAATTCATAAAAAAAAAAAAAAGAGTAAAGGAGGCCAAATATATGGTGACTGAAGTTGATTTTATTGTGGCTGTTGGGCACACAATGCAATATATAATCATGTATCATAGATATGTACATTGAAACCTATATGATCTTATTAGCCAACTAGTGGACTGGTGCACAAAATTCATGCATGGGGGTGGGGGTGTCCCTCAGCCTGGCCTGCACCCTCTCCAATCTGGGACCCCTCCGGGGATCACTGACTGCCGGTTTAGGCCCAATCCCTTTGGGGGGCCTAAACCGGCAGTCAGACATCCCTCTTGCAATCCGAGACTGATGGCTCCTTACTGCTCACCTGCCTGCCTGCCTGATCAGCTCTAACCACTCTGCCTGTCAGCCTGCTCATCCCCTTCTGCCCCCTTCTGGCCTCATCCCCAACTGCCCCCCCCTTGCCAGCCTGCTCACCCCCAAATGCCCCCTGGCCGGCCTGATAATCCCCAATTGCCCTCCGCTCCTGGCCTGATTGCCCCTAACCACCGCTGCTTCGGCCCCACAACCATAGCTTTGTCTAGAAGGATGCCAGAAGGTCTCCCGGTCTAATTAGCCTATTACCCTTTTATTAATATAGATGTCACTCCAATAAATTCAATTTAAAAATAAAAAATGGTTAAATAAAAATTTGCAAACATGCTGTGTAAACACAAAGCCATAATTTTTAAAAGTTTTAAAGTATATATTTGCATGAGGTTCTGTAGAGAGTACAGCGACTGCCTCTATAATATAAATTGTTGCTCTTTTAATTTCAGACCTACCTCCCTTTCACATACAAAGTCAAATCAAAATGAACACAATATCTATTTCTGAGGAAACAGTGGACTTTTAAAGCATAACCAAAGATAAAATACTTGAAAATATTTTCATTTTATACTTCCATTTTACATTTATATTATTTGGTATCCAGTGAACCAAATCATTCTAAATTTGGTAGCATCTTAAAAAGAGACCAAGTGGAGGGGAAAGTTATGAAAGTAGTATGGAACTTTCTAATAGATATAAATACACTTGGAAAATTGCAGTTTTCCAGCCTTGATTCCATGTCCCAGTCTCATTGCATGACTTATCATTTCTTAAACATCCAAATCACTTATAATTCTCCACCACAAAACTGAATCTTTGAAGTCTTATATCCTATCAACTTCTTTGAAATAGTTTCAAGATAGCCCCTAAAATTCAAATGTATTCTCTCATTTTATACAGTTTGTGAAGAATATAATTTTAAATATTTTTTCAACAGAACTAATTTAACCAATAGAAATATTGATTACACCAATAATTTTTATAATATAAATAAATCTTTGATAAATGTGTAGTCTATATCAAGCTTCTCATAATATTTTATAGCATCTAAAAAATTAGGTCAGCCCTAACCGGTTTGGCTCAGTGGATAGAGCGTCGGCCTGCGGACTCAAGGGTCCCAGGTTCGATTCCAGTCAAGGGCATGTACCTTTGATGAATGCACATCCCCAGTAGGGGGTGTGCAGAAGGCAGCTGATTGATGTTTCTCTCTCATCAATGTTTCTGGCTCTCTATCCCTCTCCCTTCCTCTCTGTAAAAAAATCAATTAAAAAAATTAAAAAAATAAACAAATAAAATAAAATAAAAAATTAGGTCAGATTTGAACTGAAAAACACAGGTATACTTTTTTTCAAAAATATTTCCAGATTTATTGTAAAATAAAAATATTATATATATAGTAATCAATGTGATATTTTGAGATATGTATAATTTGCAAAATGATTACCTCTATCAAGTTAATTAATATCCATTACCTCTTAGAGTTACTTTTTTGTGTGTGGTGAGATCACTTAAGATCTAATTCTTCAGCAATTCTAAGTATATATTAGAGTATTATCTATGTACTAGGGGCCCAGTGCACGAATTCATGCAACTTGAAAGGAACTATGGGCCACCAGGCTGCAGTAGGTACAGGGGTGGGTCCAGTCCATCCTGCCACAGCCCCCAGTCCACTGTCTGCCAGCATCCCCGCTCCCTCCTCCACCACTGCCATGTGCTGATGGCGCAGAGCAATTGGGGCTGGTGCCAGCATCTGGTGCAAGCAGGGCTAGTGCTGTCAGCAAGTGTGGGCTGCAACTGCTGCCCCTTTTGCCCCTTAGGAGCAGGGGGAGGTGGAGAAGTCCTGAGGGGCAATTGGGGCCGGCAGCCATCACTCATACCCACTATCAGTGCTGAACACCCGGCGCTGGCGCCAGCTGCCTAAGCAGGTGCGAGTGGCAGCTCCAGCAGCAGCAGGTGCGAGCAGGGCCAGTGCCGGCAGCAGGTGCAAGCACCCGGCAGGACCGCAGCACACGGGAGCAAAGGATTTTCAGTAACCACCAGAGGCTCAAGCCGAACACTATGACGTGCACTGACCATCGTGGGGTGCAAATGGAACATGGTGGGCATTGGCCATCGAGGGATGGTGGAGCAGTTGAGCAGGGGTGCCAGACCAAGGCGCGGCACCAGTTGCTCTCATGGGGGTGAGCCTCTGGTGGTTACTGAAAATTATTTGCTGCCTCGCGCAGCGGTCCTGCTGGGCGCTCTCATCTGCTGCTAGTGCCACCCCCGCTTGCACCTGTTACCAGGACCGGAGCCACTGCTCACACAGGTTGCCAGTGCCCGGCGCCAGCCCCAATGACCCCTCAGGGCTTCTCCACCTCCCCTGAGCCTGAGGGGTGATTGGGGCAGCAGCCTCCACTCGCGCTCACTGACAGCGCCGGCCCCTCTCACACCCGCTGCTGGCACCAGCCCCGATAGCCCCACACCATCAGTGGGTGCGCGCGGGGCCAGCACCGTCAGCGGGGGGTGGAGCAGCAGCAGTGGAAGCAACGCTGCCAGCAGACAGGGGACCAGGGGCTGCGGTGGGAGGGGCCAGGCAGGGGCATGGAGGATGGGCCAAGAACCGCCTCTGTGCTCACTGCAGCCTCTCAGCCCACAGTTCCTTTCAAGTTGCACGTTTCGTGCAGTGGGCCCCTAGTTAACTATAATTGCTAGCTTGACATTAAATCTCCAGAACTTATTCATCCTAAATAACACATTTTGTACTCTTTGCCTCTTGGACTAACTTCTCCTCCCCGTTTCTCTCACTCTCCATCCCCTAATAAATACCATCTAGTATTTGGTTTTATGAGTTGGACTATTTTAGATGCCACATATAAGGGAGATCATGCATTATATGTCTTACTATGTCTGGCTTATTTCACTTAGCCTAAAGTTCTCCAGGGTTATCCATGTTGTCACAAATGATAGGGTTTTCCTCTTTTTTTAAGGCTGAATACTATGTATGTATGTGTGTGTGTGTGTGTGTGTGTGTGTGTGTTGTGTGCATCCATGTGTATCACATTTTCTTTATCCATTCATCCATTGACAGACACATTGACTATTTCCATATCTTGACTATATGTATCAATGTTGCAATGACCATGAGAGTGCAGGTGTCTCGCTGAGATCCTGATTTCATTTCCCTTGGATATCTTGAAGTGAAATTGCTGGATCACCTGGTATTTAGTTCTATTCTTAATATTTTTAAGAATCCCACAACTGTACCAAAATTATATCCCCAACAACAGTAGAAATAGTTCCCATCATTCAACATCCTCACCAACATTTGTTATATTTTGACTTTTTAATTGTGATTTTATTTGCATTTTCTTGACATCAGTGATGCTGATAACCTTCTCATTTACCACTCGGCCATTAGGATGTCTTCCTTGGAAAATGTCCACCTGGATCCTTTGCCCATTTTTTAATCAAACTATTTGTTTTTCTTGTTATTGACATGCACAAACTCAGTAACAAGACTATATTTTCACAGTCATTTCATTATGACATAGAATGTGAGGGAATATGTATATACATACACACACTTAAAAACACACAAAGTGTGTGCATTAGGTGTTACAGAAGTGAGAAACAGAATAAAATGCTAAAAGAGTAACAGAATAAGAAATAGTGCTAATTGTCTCAATCTTGACAGTCTTGTTTTTATAATTTGACATATATATATATATATATATACATATATATATATATATATACACACACACACACACACATATATAAAAGCCTAAGCGACTGATACGACTGAATGACCAGAGCAACCAGTCGGCCAGTTGCTATGATGTACACTGACCACCAGGGGGCAGGCACTCAATGCAGGAGCTGCCCCCCGGTGGTCAGTGTGCTCCCACAGTGGGAGTGCTGCTCAACCAGAAGCTGGGCTCATGGCTAGCAAGCACAGCCGCGGTGGCAGACGCAGCGGGACTGGGGTGAGTGGGAGTGGTACAGCGCCTGGCCTTGGATTAGGCTCTTCCCTGGCCACCTACCACTTAGCGCACTGCTACATTCCTCATATCCCATAAGCCTGCAGTTAGAATCTCCAGAGAACAGTTGAAGCACAGATACGTGGAGTAACCAGGATGAGCCTGATATTGCCGCTGGGCTCCTGGAACTCTGTCTCAGGCATCAAGATCAAATCTCATCCCTTACTGATTGCCCTGGAGCTACAGAGGAAGGCAGCAGTAAAATAGGTGGTGACTGACAATCGGAGTAAAAGTCAAAGAGAGATGGATCTGAAGGGCGGGGTGTGGGCAACAGAGCACCTCTTCCCCCCACGATCCCTAACTTTGTATTGTTCAACTCAGAGCGTCTCTTATCTGACTCTGAGCAGTGGAAAGCATCCAGCACAGCCCAAGGTGTCCACCGGGGACGGCCGGCAAGGCATGACACTGGCAGTAGAAGGGACATTTGGAAATAGTTTTTCAGGAAGCAGACGCCCCACGCAACTTCCCAGGGGCTCACAGGGACATGGAAGCTCCCCAGGCACACAGGCGCGGGCTCCCAATTTGTTTTCAATGTGCACAAATCCATGCACCAGGCCACTAGTCCTATATAATAAAAGGGTAATATGCAAATTGACTCTAATGGCAGAACAACCAGAAGGACCACTGGACCAGTCACTATGAGGCACACTGACCACATCTCAGTCCCTTTCCCTGGCTGGCAGGCTCCTATCCCATGATGGCCACCTGCAGTGGGGGTGGGGCCCACAACTGGGCAGGAACAGTTGACCTCTCGGTTCCTTCACCTGGCCATCAGGAACAGATCATCTGATGGAGAACGGGGAACTAGGGATGGGTGGCAGTGGGGGGCGGGACTGGCTGTGGGCAACTAGGGAAGATGGCCCTGATTGCAGGGCAGTCCTAAGGACCGTACCAACACATGAATTGTGTGCTAGGCCTTTAGTATTACAATGAAAGAAAGTGTAGCAAATATATTTAAATCTAAGTCTCCTCTAATCCTTCATTAATAAAAAAGAACAGTAACTAATGAAATTAGGCAATCAAATGTTTATGCCTTTATCAAGCATTTTATATTTATTAATGAACACTGATTAAAGATGGAAATGTTGGAGTGGGTGGGAAGTAGACACCTAGGCCCACAGATACTGCCAAATGCTGTTTATGCTGGGCAAATCTCTAAACTTTGAGCAATGAAATAAAGTGGAGAAAAGTCACAGAGCTTTGGATTCAGACAGATGTAGGTGTGAATCCTTGTCCTGGTTATGTGATCACGAGTATCTCATTTACTTTTGTGACGTTCAGATTCTCCACTTAGGTAAAAGTTATGAAAATTAAATACTAAAATTCATTTGGAAGTATCTCATAATAGATCTTTAATATATATTTTCTTTCTTTTTGGGAGGAGGAGGGGACAGGGAGTTAAAGAATTCTTAAGATTCTCAGCAAAATTAGACTAGAATACAGAAATTCATTTGAAATTTGAGATACTATGATTCTATAAATCCCAGAGTCAAGTAAAAAGTAATTTTTATTTACAGATATTTATTAAACAACCACTATATCAAATATTTTTACACATTAACAAATAAAACTTAGATACTGGGTTTTTTAATATAATTTTAGAGACAGCTGACTTTAGTAATTTGTCACAGGAAGGGGCAAAGGCAAGATTTTAACCCAGATTTTTAGACTCTAAAATCAGATCTTAAGTGAATGAGAAGCCATCCCAATATTAAGTTGTGCACTTGTAACTACAATGCCCTCAAAATTCTTGAGGACACTTTATCTATAGATGAATGTTGGCATGACTTTTACACACTAATTTTGTCTGTAAATCATATTCTACCACACAGCCTCTTCTCACATCACTGCTATTTTGTCAGCTTTATGGTACAAAAAATGTAGCCATATTGATTATAAAATATAAAGATAAAATATTATAAACAACTACAAAAATTACTTGTTGCTCTTGTTATAAATTATTGATTTTATTTTCTAAGTATAAAGTGCATTGTTTATGAAGGATGAATTGCTTTTCTTAAAACTAAAATCTTAGTGTTACATAAAAGGGACAAAAAAGGGAAAAATGAACATCTAAAGAAAGGCGGTAAGGAAGATGAATGCCAAAATAATGTTTATCAATCTCCATTCAAATCAAATGTTTTTGAGACAATAAATATGAATAAACAATTCTATTAATTCAATAATAATAATATTAATAAGTACTACATCATACTGAAAAAAGCTGTTCTTTAAACCTAATACTCCTGTAGTTAGTTCCTTTAAAGATTAAAGGTTTGTACAGAGTAAGGCTTTTGTAAGTGTTTTTAATGAGTTTTAAATAAGAAAGATATATTGATCACATTGATGCCATTTTCAAAATTAAGACTAAACAAAACAAATAGGTTCAACACAATGCCGATGTAGAAGGTAGAATTGGGGGTTTTATTAGTGCCTGGGAGTGGATTTCTTCGGTTCATTGCCGTCACTAGCTGGTGAAATTGAAACATTGCTATACATTGCCAAAGCTGATTCTCAAGAATTAACTGCCTTGAATACTCTGCATTTTGAATAACCATACAAACTTTACTAGAATTTTGTAAATCACAAAATCATTAAAGAACCTTACCACCTTGAAATGAAAAACATCTCTTGCCTGGAATGTCGTTTTGTTCATTTTAGTGTGAAATCAGAAAAATGATCAGACCTTTAGTTCAGTGGCTAATTACCTACTAAAGCTAAATATTGCTTTCCACTTCTCTGCCACAAATACTCTTATTTAATTAAGTGACAAAAATCTATCTCAAGTAAATGTTAAACAGGATCATTTACATAAATTCAATAAAGGGAAGAAATTTAGACATATTAAACTGCCGAACATTGGCCCTATATATTTTATGCAAACTTTGTAGACAGTTTTTATTCCCTTCTGCTTAACTTTTTCTATATGAGAATCTAAATGTGCACAGGAAACCCAATTAGTATATCAGATTATTTCTGAGTTGACCAAATTCTCTTAAGTAATCACCTCTCAAAAGCAATATTTGACTTTAAAACTTTATAAATCAAATATATGATCACTACAATAACAGATGCACATAATTCAATCATCCTCTTTTTATCCCTTAGATAAGTTTCCATTTTTAATTCCCTGCTGCTTAAATAATTAGCTCAAATAGCTGTAGTTGGTGTGAACTGATGGGCATAGTAAAAGAGACACTGTGCCTCCATGGGCTCTGTTGAGAGACAATACTCTGTGGTCTCATGCTTCTGTCGGTCTTGTAAGCAAAGCATTATTGCCCTTTTCTTCTGGACTATCTTTTCTTTCTTTTTTTTAATATATCTTTATGGTCCAAAGTATTACAGGTGTCCTCATTTTCTCCCCCATTGATTCCCTCCACCCCGCTCCCCAGGTCTTCGTGGCACTATTGTCTGTTGTCCACTTTTAAAATATGTGTAAATGTGCATAACAAACAATATTGGGAGACAGAAAGAGTGTATCATTCTGCAGCAAAGGGCAGCCATGCTTACCTCTCCAGCATAATAATGTCTCTTACGGGCCAAGGGCAAACATTTTAATGACCATCATAAAAGAGTATGTCCTTAAGGTCAGGGTTTCTTTCCTGGAGTGTCAGCCAGTGTGTATAGGCATCACCTGGCCCTTTGTGTACGTCCTTGTGGGAACTGGCGCTTAGGAACTAATATAAAAGATGCTGCCAGTCCAAAGAATAAAACTCGTTGTCTCTTTCCCAGGCGTCTCATATCTTCTGCCAGAAGCCATGAAACTGGCAGGCTAAGTTGTAAGCTAGCAAGAAGGATAACACCTCAGGCTCTTCACAACTCCTGACAGGCCCCCTAAACAGGGCTAGTTCTCTCTGAGTTTCTCATTAGATTTGACGCTTCTCGTGAGCTATAGAAAACGGTGGCTGTGATGTAAGGCATAGGATGATTCCTGACCACGAGCTATAATAAACTCGGATTGTGTTGAATTATCAGCCAAGTTAATAATAGGAGCAAGATGCTTTAAAAACAGTATCTCATTTTATTATTTCAACAGAAGGCATTCTTTTGTTTTGTGAGGAAGAGGGTGGTCAACAGACCATACACCGCCATAGAAATGCATCGTGTAAATAACTTTATCATAGATGTCTTGTAGGTTGATAATTATTCATTTGCTACTTCATTCAACAGACCAATCGCAGGACTTATACTGGGTATTCTTGGTAATGTGATACATAGCAAATTCATAAGCCTTATTTAGAAATCATTAGAAACAATAGAATATGTGAAAGCTCTTACAGAGACAGGTAATTACCATAATGAACTACTATCCCTCTCTAGTCAGTAATGAGTCAGTCTTCATTCTACCTCCTGATTCATAAGACAAATAAGTCACCACCAAAAACAGCAGATTTTATAGGTACAAACATGCTACTTAACAACCAGATAATTACCGAATGCCTACATTTCTAGTCATGAATTAATCTTCTTCAGAATATTCATTAACAAATAAAAAATAACTATATTTTAGTTATAGTTATTTTGTTTAGTGGGAACATCAATCAGTTCTAATTTACTTGCACCAAAATACCCCAGGAGCACAATTAATCAAAATCATTGGAAAATGTTTTAGAAATGTTACATAATAAAATACAGCCTTTTAACATTGCCATAACATTCTGAAGTATTAAATTCTTACTTAGTTACTTTCCTTGTTCTTAATTAAACACACTCTCTGACAACAGTTGATGTTGTAACTCTAATTCGGTAGCAAGACAAATGTTTAGCCTATTTACAGTGACATTATAAGGATACACAAATGATAAGGCTTTTTGATATTTAATATTATATCTAAAACTACTGTCCTCTTGAACCTGTGCTAGTGAAATTAATTAAATAAAAAACAATGTTATAATTCACTGAAGGTATCCATTGAGTCAGTGAACTCTGTCAAAACAGAGTGCAGAAACTTACAAAGCTAAAAGAAGACCATTTCCTAAAATGTTACTATCTATAATAATAAAAGCACAATATGCTAATTAGACCAGACGCCCTTCCGGACGAAGCAAGCCCATGTCCCCGGTGCCAGAGGGAAGCCAGTGTCAAGCAGCCAGGGGAAGGAAGGCTTAGCCCTGCACAAATTTCATGCATCGGACCTCTAGTCAAATATAAGTCTGCTGATATTTTAATTGTATTCACAGGTAGGAGATTCAAATTAATATATGTTGGTTTCTTACTCTATACCTGAATAATTCCATTCCTAGATGCCAGTCATACAGAAAAATTCTATATATTATTTGCAAAGATTTTCCCACATAAATGTCATTTTAAAAGTCATTTGCTCCAATTTACATTGCGTAACCTATGATAAATATTATAAAGAAGGCAATATTATTACACAACCAGTTTGTACCTTCTATTTGCTTGTGGGTTAAGGAAATTACATTATTTTGAAAATGACAGTTGCTTTAAAGGCATAGTCAGGTTTCTTTACTTCAGGGCTTTGGAGAAATCTCAGCATTGCAGTATATATTTTTTTAAAGTCTCCTGGTGGGGTGGGAGGAGGGAGAAAGATAGAGATAGAAATCAAGGTAGAGCTGGAGCAAGAGAGAGATGGAGAGGAGAAAGAATATGAATCATGTACCTAGATTAAACAATAAATCAAATTGCGCTAAAAGTAACTTTTTTTATATTCACTAAAGAATATGTTTATTGATTTTTTAGAGAGAGAGACAGAAAGAGAGAGAGAGAGAGAGAGAGAGAGAGAGAGAGAGAGAGATATGGAGGAAAAAAAAGAGAGAGAGAGAGATATCTACTGAGAGAGAGAGAGATGCTTTGCCTCCAATGGGGATAAACCCACAACCTAGGTATGTGCCCTGACATGGGAATAGAACTCACAACCTTTTGGTGTACTGGCTGATGCTCCAACCAACAGAGCCACCAATCAATGGGGCTCAAAGTAACTCTTTAATTTTGATGTCGTTTTTTTTAAATGTTTGGATGGCTTATACTAACATCTCCTTAGCAATGTGTAATTTACCAATTTGATAAAGACACTTGTGTTTATTTTGCACACTTAGTATTAATTCTGTACCCTTAGTAAACTAAAGGCATGTGCTAAACATTTAGAAAGACTTCTGCCTGAAGAAAGGACACCTTATGTTTTGGGGAAAGGCTATTCTAAATGATCAATCTCTGATACAGAATCAATACAGCATCTCAGAAACAACACAGACGATGGAGTGCTATCTTCTACTAGAAGGTTCCACAATAATATTATTAAGCAACAACAAAGGTTCTTATTTCAGAGCTGTGATTATACATGCAAAAATGTGTCCTAAAACCAGATGCAAAGTACTCTAAAACAGTGTTAAAAGAAAGGCTAGGGAGAAGGCCAGGTGAAAAATATCTTAAATTCTTTAGATTCTCTGAAACGCATGGTTTAGAGAGATGGCATACTTTGCCATATATATATTTTTTTCCTCCTGACTATAATGCAATGAGTGTAGCTAGGAAAATATAGACTCATGCAACAGCCTTGCATGGACATATTGATTTTCAAAATCTATTGCTTTAAGGTTTGCCAATGGAGAAGTGTAAGATGATTTTTTTTTAAATATTTAAAAAAGTAATGTACTTTCTATTCAACAAATACATCTTAAATTTAAAAAAAAAAAGTGACAAATTCATCCATACTCAAGGTAAAATCACCACACTCTCATTTTAGTGTTGCAGTTTAAATACTTCATGTTAGTGTGATAGTTTCTTAATGCTATTGCAGAAGTTCGCAATAACTGCTAACCAGTAAATATCCAAGTGGTTACCCACAGTTACAGATCACCCCCTATTTTTTACATTGCTAATGTAGTATGTATATAATGGATTCAAATCTCTGGTTATATATTGGGGTATTCTTTCTAACAGAATTTTGTCAATTTTTATGGGTTTCATAACAGTTAAAATGCAGAATAGAAATCAGTATTCTAAATTATCTATGAGAAATAATAAATGTTACTAATTTTTTAACCAAATGCGGTATTAACTAATTTTACTTTAATTTTTATCACTTTATCTTAATTAAAAGTATGATTATTTAGAACTTAAAAAATAGTAACAAAGAAAGAAATATTTTAAAAATTCTGGATGGGCATATAGAATTTTCTGAAAATAAAGCTGATACTGAAAAAGAATATTCCACTATCAGAATAAGCCTGTTAATTCTTAACAAAAATAGACCAAAAATTATAAACACCTCATTTTTTAAAAGGGAAAGGGCAGTCATACAACATTAAGTCTAATCCACTGACAAAAGTAAAAATAGATAAAATATATCATTTTCACTCAAATATATTAAGATAAACACACTATGATTATATAACACTTTATTGCATGAATATTAGACTAAGATAGAACAGTACAAAAATTATGTTCCTTTTTAATAAATATTTTAAATAAAATATTATATATATGCAAAAAGAACAAAATACATATTGGAAAGTTTATGATATTTTCACAAAATAAGTACACCTGTATAAGCAAAACCTAGGTAATAAAATAACTTTACCATCAACTCAGAGGCTTTTTTGTACCCCCTTTTGGTCACTATGCTCCTCCTAGAGTAACCACAATTCTGAAGATTAAATAGATTAATTTGCTATTTTAAATTTTTTCAAATAAAATCATAAAATAGTCATTGTTTGGTACTGGCTTCTTTCACTTAGTATGTATATGAGATTCATCAATTTTTGTAGCTGTGATTCATTTAACTGTTTGTGGTATTCCATTATAGTAATACTAGAGGCCCGATGCATGAACATTCATGCACTGGCGGGGGCAGAGGGTGTCCCTCAGCCTAGCCTGCACACACTCACAGTCTGGGAGCCCTCAGGGGATGTCCTAATAAATGTTATTCTCCAGTTGATGTACACTTGCATTGTTATTAGATTTTTGGCTATTGCATAGAGGATTTATAAGAATGTTCTTGTTTTGTTTCTATGAAATATATATTTGATTTTAAAATAGCCAATCAGAACAAAACAGTCAATTTTGGATTAAAAGAGCCTAAAAATTAAGTGTCATATTCCCTAGAATTGAAGAGACAAAGACATTTTTTAAGCTTCAAAATTATCATTTGAGGGACTTATTAAGGATGATATCCATGTGTCTTTGCTTTCTCTGCCTTATGTTTCAGTTTGGTTTAAAAATTTTTGTACTGGAAAATGGTAGTGTGGATAAGGTCATACTCAATTTAACAGTATATTAATCACAAAATAACAATGAACACTAGCTTTAAAAAATCATTGAGAATCAGATGATAATAAATATTTCCAAAGAATAAAGAAGTGACATTTGAGAAGTAGAGGAATATGTCTGTTTTCAAAGTGCTAAGATAAGAAGGGGAAACTAGATGTTTACATATTCTACACAGCAAAAGAAGTAATTATTAACCCATTGTGTGCCATAAGCATCTGTAGATGCAAGCAGCGGACCTTCCCCACAGCCTACGTGTGTCCATGAAAAAAAAACACATTTTCCCTAAGTGGCAGCCCTGATCAACTTTAAAATCATTTTTCATGACAATTTTCAGCTGAAAATATTCAAGAAAACCCTAATTATGAGTAATATATTTATTTTTATAACATTCATTGCTAATTGATTTTTTAAATTAAATTCAAAATATTAAATGGGGATGGTTTTCATTTTAGATGGGTGGCAGTTAACTGGTTAAGTATTTCATTCAATAGAAAACTTAGTAAAAATTTCTATAATTTCTATAAATTACCTACCTTAAGAATGTTTCACCTCTCAGAAATATATTGTTGACATTTTTAACTCTGTAGGTACATATTATTAAATTTCCATAATTATGCTGCATAATTCAAAGAAGAAATAAAACTCAATAAATATTTAGATCCTTAAAGAACCCATAGATAAATTTGTAAATATTCCCTCATTGTATTTTAAGAAAATCTAATTTAACCCAATACATACATATATATATAAATTTTAATACACTTTGATCAAATACTGTTTAAGTTACAGTTTGCTATGGATGACTAGCAGACTTGCTAATGATAGTCTTTTAAATAATTCTGCACTCATAAGGACACACTGTTAATTTCTAGTAAAATTTGAAATTGTAATGATATTTTTTGAAAGAAGGAATTTCCTTTATCAAAATTTGAGTTAACCTACTTTATTTAGTATTAGCCTATGGGATATGAATGGCATGTTATCCACACTATTTACCCATTCATTCTGCTTTTTACTTTTTTTTTTTTTAATTCAGGGAAATACCTCTCTCAATACTGAGTTATTCATTATTGACTAAACATTTACTATGTGAAATGCTGTAGTGAAAACGTGACCCTTGCTTTCAAATGTTACAATCTGGCCAAGAACATATTTGAAATAACCGCAAACTACATGCTCATATAACATTAACCTTAACCAAGAGAAAAGAATATGGTTAGAATGGGTATAATCCAGATGGATTCATGGAGGAAAACAGTCCCCAGAAGGATGAAAGTAAAATATAAAAGAGAAGGGAGTTTAGATAAAAGCTGCATTTACTATTGTATCTTAGATGTGTGCGCCATGTGGATGAATATATTAATGGGAAATGTGAATTGTTACAAAGAAAAAAATGTGATAAAAATAATAATAAAGTGTCCAGGTGAGATAACAAGCAACAAATATCTATATATTTTTTCAAACTTAATTTTTATAAAACTTTTATTCTGAAGATACAAAACAAATTTTATATACGGTCAAGTAGAATTATTATTTACCCTGAGTTACAAATGGAGAAATCAATAGAAATTCTAAAACCCTAGTGTAACTTCATATATTTTATTACTATTGATGAATATTCACTATCCATATTTAGTCTTAAGCCACAAAGTCATCCTCTTCAATGAGTCAAAGTTAGAATCTATATTCTATTCGTACATGAGGAAGTAAAACAAATATCCCTTGCTTCAGAGGAGCTTCTATTCAGCTTTGGAAAATAACTTTTGGTATTACAGGTAGGTAAAACTAGTCTGTGATTCTCCCCAAATTGTTTGTAAATTTTTGTGTGAATGTGTGTATGTGCAGTTTTCTGCAGAAGGATTCATTACTCTTATATTTGGAAAGTCTAAGGAATCATAGTTTTATATTTGTAATTCTAAGAGTTTGTATTCAATATCTCTACAATTCATTATCTTTACAATTAAGGAAATAATATTATCAAATTGAAACACCACTCAACAAAATCATCAATTTTTAAAAATTAGAATATTGACAATTTATATTCAAAGATTGATTTCTTCTATTGATAGATTATAACAAGGTCCCTTTGAAATGATGAACTTCCTTTATGTACTTATCAACCCACAGTTCTAGGTGAAGGGAATTTTAGAGACAGGCCAGGCAATTTCTGAGAATAAGGCGGGGAGGTCCATGGGACAGGAATACATAGTGGGGGATTGAAGATGCCAAAATGCGTATCTTACTTTTACGAAGGATAGAGAAAAGTCAGGAGATACAGGAAGAGGGGAACACACTTTCACAGATAATAGAGGAATGTTGGAAGATAAGGGGAAGAGAATGAGAGGGGCAGCACATGAGCTTTGGATTTTGAAACTGATACTATGTAGCAGAGTGACCAATGAGGAAAGCACGAGGTCCTAAATTAAGGAAGGGCCCAATTAGAAAGGGTCATGTTCAACCTTTATAAACCCAGAGAAAAATAGATGATTTTTTAGATTGATATTTTTCCATTTCAGAGAGAGCGAGAGCAGGCTTTCCCTTTTGAGGACCCCCCTCAGGGGGGTTCCCCATTGGGGAGCCCTCCCCAGGGAAAGTTTGCATACACTTGCAACAATTTTCTACATTTCTACTAAAGACATCTTTTAGTCTGAGAGTTTATTCTTCAAACTTGGTGATGCAAAAGCCCACAGAGGGGTGATTCTGCTCACCCCAAACACTATGTATCATAGGTACTGTCACTGTACCATCTTTGCTACAGAAAACATTTTTGCCACAAACATTTTTGCTGCATAACTGACTGGCCATAGGCAATTTGGTAGTGAAACAAGATAAAATAACTGGTTGACAGCATTTTTTTTTTAGTTGATCTGTTTATTTTCATTTCTCCATTGACAAAGTAGTGAAGAAAACAGTTCAATAGTGGTGGTCTTACAGTAGTTAATATTTCTTCCAGATGAGATGATTTTGCCCCAAGAGTTTCCTGTTGTGATTTTGTTCGTTTATTTAGTTTTGTTTTGAAACATAGTACATGAGGTGCTGAGGATCCTCCTAGAGGGCACAGAGTTGAACCCACATTTCTCATAGCATGTAAACAAGTCTTTTGGTACAATCCACAAAATAAAATTAGTTATTTGCACAATATTGTCATAAATCTACACATATTTAAAATATATTCAAATATATCTTTGCAATAAAGTATTACAACTTTTGTTATTAATTTTCTGTACTTTCCTATCTAATTTGTTGGAGTGACATTGATTAATAAAATTATATAGGGTTCAAGTGTTCAATTGATAATACATCATCTGTATATTGCATTGTGTGTTCACCTCCCCAAATCTCCTTCCATCACCATTTAACCCCCTTAGAGCCTCTTTTAGCTCCCTCAACCCCCCTGCCTTCTGGTAATCACCATTATGTTCCCCATATCTGTGATGTTTTGTGTGTGTGTGTGTGTGTGTGTGTGTGTGTGTGTGTCTTGCTTATCCCTGAATTGCTATTCATTTTTAATGCCCCTCCTTTATTTGTTCTAATTTTTATCTTATTTAAGGCAAAATTGGCTTAAGGCCATTAGTTAAACGGAGAAAATGTTCTCAGCAAAAATGCTTGGGGCAAAATGCCCATGGAAAATACTCAATGGCAACAACCTCTCAATCCACTACCTATGTAACTCATATGTATGAGCATTGCCAACAGATTACGTGGGAAATGCATTGTACAATTGTGCTGTAGCTGAAGTTCCAAAATTAATTACCTTAGAGTCTCTCTAGCTTACAAGATCTATTTTTCACTTATAGACTTGAGGGCATATTCATTTAGCTTCTTGACCTTTTTGCTGCTGAACAGATGATCACCATGTATAGTAATATCCTCCTCTTCTATGAACTTAAATGTTATATATCCGTGTAGAAATGTAAAATAATTTGAATTTCACTGTGATAAAGGAGACTAAAATAGAACATGCTGTGTACACTAAATGAAACTTCTTCAAGAAATTGTTTTACCTTTAGGAGTAATATGGTAATATGAATAACAAACATGAAACAAAAACATTATCTACAATCATTTATGAACATAATTTAATATTCCCATTTCACTGATATAAAATATGGGCCAATAACATGCTGATAAAACTAAGAATCTTTATACCCTAATTAGTATGCATTCATAACATAAATTAGACTAATTAGGAGACTATGTGGATAATATTTGGTCATTACTAATATTGTTTGTTATAACCCCTAAGAATTAGTACCACAGGTGATTTATAGTTGCTGTGCATTTTTATATAAATGTACATAAACTAGAAAAAACAATTTTTTAAAAAGGTATTTCTTTGCCAATACTTGTAAAAGCAGGCCTCTATTTATTGCCGAATGTTATTTGATTTAAAGATAGAGTTGCGTATTAAGATAGTAAATTTGAAAGAAGAAATGTAGATGGAACATATTATTTGAACAATATATTTTCCATTATGACATAGCAGCAGTTACTTTGCAGTCCAGGATTATGTGTAGAAATAGGCTGTGTTCAAAAAAAGATATGTATTCAATGTTTCCATAGCATTTGCTTTATAGTGGTTATTCCACAACTCAAAGCATACATGGTAAGGGTAAGGATAGTACATCAGCAACTATAGCAATACCTAACTACTTGCAGAAATAACCATTATGTATGGCACACCTTAAACGTTTTTGACACCTATAGTTAAGTTGTCCTCCAGAAAGGTTGTACCAATTCAAAAATACCTTTTTAATTTCTTAGCAATGAGGATAGGTAAAATGATTTAATGAAAATACCTGTATAAAATCTATAGCCCTTTGTAAAATATACAATTCTTATTACAAATAGACACTCTACTAGTTAACACTATTTGGCGCATACTATAGGCATTAAAATTATTTATCAAATGAATGAATAAATGCAATAATAAAAGAAAAATATAAAGTTACACCTAAGAAAAGCACATGACAAATATTAGCCTCAATATTTGGCATATCATAGATTAACTAGAGGCCCAGTGCACAAAAATTTGTGCACTCGGGGGGTGGGGGAGGTGGGACTCAGCTGGGCCTGTGCCCCCTCGCAGTCTGGGACTCCTCAGGGGATGTCCACGTGCTGTCTTAGGCCTGCTCCCTGGGTGATCAGGCTTAAGCTGGTAGTCAGACATCCCTCTGGCAGCCCGGAAGCCCTTGGGGAATGTCCACTTGCCATCAGGGAGCAGGCATAAGCTGCAGTTGTACATCCTTAGCGCTGCTGAGGAGGTGGGAGAGGCTCCCGTCACCACCGCTGTGCTGGCAGCCATCAGTCTGGCTTGTAGCTGAGCAGAGCTCCCCCTGGGGGGAGGGTGTCTGGCCAGCCTGGGTGAGGGGCTGATGGCCGTTTTCAGGCTGGCCACGCCCCCCGGTGACCCAAGCTCCCAGCATCTCCTTTTTTTCTTTTTTTCCTGGGATTTATTTATCTTCTATAATTGAAACTATGTAGCCTTGAGCAGAGCCCAAGTCCAGCTGGAAGCCTGGGTTGCCCCTGCCAACCCAGACTCCCAGACCCTCCTTGAACAGAGGCCACAGCCAGCTAAAAGCAGTTATCTGAGATTTATTTATCTTCTATAATTGAAACTTTGTAGCCTTGAGTGAAGCCCAGGGCCAGCCAGGGCAGGCGGGAAGCTTGGCTTCCTCCATTGCCGGAGGCAACCTAAGCCTCCTGCTCACTCCAACTCTGTGGCCACCACCATCTTAGTTGGGTTAATTTGCATACTCCTTCTGATTAGCTGGTGGGCATGGCTTGAGCATAGTGGAGGGAGAGTTAATTTGCATATTTCTCTTTTACTAGGTAGGATATACATTTGTACTCTATTTGTACGTAATTGACTATCAGAAACGGGCATAAGATAACTTAGTCGAACAAGTATTAAAAACACACACACTCTAAGCATCTGATAGACTGTGCCAAGTTTTGAAACTTCTCCTATAACACCACCCGTTCTACTTTGACAAAGCCTTAATGCAGTTTCTGATCTCCCAATCACATCTTTAAAATTGATTTTGGTTGCCTACTGATTATACACAAAAATTGTCTAATTTTTAAAATTTAAATAAAATCATGTCATGCTAATATTCAATTATAACTTCTGGCTCTCTGTGAGCAAATTTGTTAGTTCTCAATCTCTATGAGCATCAGAATCACATGAGGAATATTACTAATATATAAATAAAAATTACTGGCACTTCAGCACTGCTTAGCTGATTCTCTGGAGGGTTGGGGGAGCTTTTTTGCTCTTGTTATTTATACAGTAATAATGAAAGTCTTTATCTGCAGAAATAAACCACATCAAATAACAATAGCAAATCTGAACAAAATTGATTGATTCTTAATGTCATTTTATACAACAAGCTCTGTATCCTATGACATGCCACAGATAGATTAGGGCAAACATGGATAACATAATTCTTTCCTCTTAAATCATAAAGGGTATGATCTAAGAATCCTGAAGCAAGATGCCAAATAACAAAGGAGTAAACTGAAAGAGAACTAAGTTGACTCAAAATCAAGGAATAAAGGTTTCATAAAAAATATCTTAAGAGAGAAAAATGAAATAGATTTTATAAAAGAAAGTATAAACTAAAATGGGACAAAAGATCACTAGAAAAAATTGATTATATTCTAAGTAATAGCAAACACCTATATATAGAAAACAGTCGTCATTTTACATGTAGAGTCATTCCTAAAATGGGACATGTACAGGAATGTTGGGACAACAAATACACACATTTATCCTTTATAAGAAAACGAGAATAATGAAAGGCTGCCTATTTCTTGTGCTTGTCTGATTTTTTTGAAAATTTTTAGAGGAAAATGAAATAGATAAAATGATTTGGAACAGAAAAATGAGGTCTAAATTGGTGGCGGATAACTAAGTTTGGCTCCATTGAGGAAGTGGTATAAAGACAAATTCAATTAATAAAACACTTCCTGGTCTTTCAAAGCAAACAAGAGGAAAAGTATTTCTTAAATCCTATGGACCAGTCTACGAAACAAGTAGCAACAGAACTTGCATATTCTGATTGAATAGAGCTGGTCTGGGGACTGATATTCTGCATTTCTAACAAGCTTCAAGGTGAAGCCATTCTACTAGTTCAAATCCAATACTTTGAGTCATAGAGCTGTAAAATTAAGGTTAATCTAAGTCAGAAAAAAACATAAGTGAAAATGCCAAGGAATTTTTTTTTTTCTAGGGGAAGATGTAAATTCCCATAAATTTAGTTTTGGGCAAGTGGAAGGGGGAGATACCCATGCAGTTTAGAAACTAAAAGAGAACAAGAGAGCTTTTCCAAGCTGCAATATTAAGTGAAGATTTAAGTGCAAGTCTGAGAGGCATGGAAGATTGTCTTGAGCAAGGTAGTTGAGACCAAGCTTGGCCTCTGTCTCTGAGCTCAACTCAGACATGGGTAGCAGGCCTAAGCCGGCAGTCTAGACATCTTTAGTGCTGCAGCAGAGGTGGGAGAGGCTCTTGCCACTTCTGCTGTGCTCGCTAGCCATGATCACAGCTTCTGGCTGAGTGCCTGTGGGAGCACAATGACCACTTGGGGGCAGCTCCTGCATTGAGCATATGCCCCCTGGTGGTCAGTGCACCTCACAGTAACCGGTCGTTCCACTCTTTGGTCTATTTGCATATTAGCCTTTTATTATATAGGATTTTTTGTCACTTAAGTTTTATTACTTCTAACTGCGTTACACTAAAGTATACTGAACATTATTATTATTTTAAATATGTTTCAACTGATTTTTTTAAGGGGAGAAAGAGAGAGAAGCATTGATGAGAGAGGAATATCAATTGGTTGCCTCCTGAATGCTCCCTATTGAGGACTGAACCCACAACCTGGGCAAGTGTTCTGACCAGGAATCGAAAGCCATGCATGGGATAACAACAATCAACCAACTGAGCCACAGAGGCCAGGTCTATTGTTATTATTTTTAATTTTTACCCAAGGATATATGTTATTTATTTGAGAGAGAGAGATGTAGATGTGAGAATCGTCAATTGGTTACCTCCTGTATGCACCTCAAAGTGGGATTGAACCTGCAAATTTTTGGTGTATAGGATGACACTTCAACCAACTGAGCCACTTGGCCAGGACCTGAATATTATTTTGGGGATTTTGTCTAATTATAATTTCTCTTGTATTGCTTTCTTTTTCTCTCCTGTATACTTCCATATCTACTGTACATGATAAGCTATACTACTAGAGTCACCTTTTACTTTATGCGCTGGTTGGTAAATGAATATGTAGTCTTTTGTGGCAAAAAGAAGCACTAATATCTAATCTCACAGTATACTACCAAAAACAAGAATGCTCCATATTAAGTTATTAAATCAAATAACTGAGTACAAAACAAATCTCAAGGCAACATTTACGTTTAATGAAAGAAAATATGAAAATTCTTTCGATCTTTGGGCAAACACCTACCAGTGGTTCTCAACCTTCCTAATGCAGCGACCCTTTAATATAGTTCCTCATGTTGTGGTGACCCCCAACCATAAAATTATGTTCATTGCTACTTCATAACTGTAATTTTGCTACTGTTATGAATCATAAAGTAAATATCTGATATGCAGGATGTATTTTCAGGGGTTGCGACCCACAGGTTGAAAACTGCTGAATTATAAAGTAATGCACTGAAACTTAAAGTGACTATAGAAAATTAATAAAAATAGATGTAAAATTTTTGAAAAATGTTAAGGCAGTATAGTAATTTTATATTCAATTTAATTGACTATATATTTATTTGAGTCCATAGAGTAATTCTGGAAACTGAAATTAATGAAACCACAGACACTGCCATCCTGGATTTTATGAAGAAAAGATATATTTGAAGGAAGGTTTTATAAGGCAGATGATTTTATAGCCTTGAAGGATGGTAGGACATTTGTAGATGAAGGGGAGAATGAGTTCATTTCAGCAGAGGAAATGTGTGTGTGTGTGTATTTTTTTTTCTTAAAAGATGTAGCTAAAAGAATAGGTTAGAATCAGGTCACAAAAGACAATGACTATCAGACAAAGCAGGTTATAACCAATAATACAGTAAATAGAAACCTTCTGTTGTTATTTTATTATTAATTATTCACTTGACATGTGTCTGGTATGATCACAGGTATACTGTAAGCCTAATTTGAACATATCAGAGCAGGTAGAGACTGAGAGAGGAAATACAATTAATAATCATTTTAAGAGTCTGCCGGAGGGACAATAGGGATGTAATTGAAGGCATGGACATTTGAAAGGATGTTAGGGAAATTGTGGATCAAGTATGTTAGGCACAGGTCCTCCATGAAAGAATGTTAGAGGTGAAGAAGCCGGAGAACTTAGTGACAACTCCAGGTTTAAGAGCCCATGTGAATGTGAGGTGATGGTGTTGTTCAGAGAAATAAAAGAAGGCATTAGAGTGAGGTGAATGGTGATGAGGTTGAACAGAAGTAGGATTATCGGATGAGCTGTCATAGACATAGGTACTTTTTCCTTCAGTAGATCTTTCACAACTACCCTGCAATTGTTCACACTTCTAATGTTCTTGATCCATACTCTGAGTACTCTGAGAAGAAGAAGGTGCAGTGTCTCATTCAAATGTTATTACTAGGCCCTTGATTCTTGCCTGGCACTTAATTGCTTCCCTTAACAATTCAGTGAACATTTGTAGAGAAGTTAAAGTCAGCCATTTGCTTCAAATAAAAAAATAGTGTCAGTTTTTAATTTCTATATTTGATTTTCTGGTTAAGAGAAGCATTTATGGAGAATCTAGACTCAGAATTGACTGATGTTGTCCACAGGTCTACCCACATTTCTTCTCCAACCAAATATAGATCCCCATGCTTTTTAAGGATTGCAGTGTAATCATTGAAAACTTGTTCCCGTGCATTACTACTGGTTAAAATGTAGGTAAATCATTACAAGGGCCAATAGACACCTTTCCTTAATGTGTGGTTACAGGAGCCTTTGCTGTGATCAAATTTAACAAAGAGAAAGTACAGAGGGAAGGTAAAAAAAAGTGATTAAAGAAAATCTTGGAATATTGCAGTTAATTTTAACTACTTTATAATTTTGTATAAAGTTAAGAACCCCCAAACTATCTTCCTGAATCTATCCTCTTATTTCAATCTTCCTTTCATTCTTTAAAAATGTTAATTGCCCCTGCTGTTGGTTTCCTGAAGTCTGTTCTCAACAGAGCAATGAGAATGTCCTGATTAAAAGTAATTTTATGTCACTGCTCTGCTCAAAATCTTTAAGAGCTTCCCAGCTACAGGAGAATTAAAGTTGACAATGACCTATTATCATCCTCTACTACCAGCCGGCAGTTTCTGACCCCCCCTCCTCTTACTTTCTTACTGGATTACTCTTCTCCAACCACTTGAACTTCAGCTGGTCCAGAAAGTCATTGGGCATATTTCCAAATTTAGGTCTTTGGCACCCCATCTCTAAAACATTCCTTTCCCAGGTAGCTTCTTGACTAATCCCCTCACCTCCTTAAAGTCTTTGTTCAAATACACCTACCTCATTAAGCTAACTGTAATCCCCTCTCCCACATGTTCCTGATCTGTCTGACACAGTTCTCTTTGTACCAAGCATTTATCATCTTCTAGCAGACTATAAAATTCAGTTATTCATTATGTTTTGCTATTATCACTGTTTTCCATGCTCCTCCACAAAGGTAGTTATTATTCTTCTTTTTTGTTGTTATTGTTTACACATATATTCCCAGCACCTAGCACCATTTCAGACACAATAATATGATCTCAATAAATATTTTGCTGAATAAAAAATTAATGAATTCTCTTTACCAAATATTCCATACATAGCTTACATTGTGCACAATAGCACCTGCAATTTTTTTCCTTGTGTTTTTATTTTTGATCTGAAGATCACAGTAGTCTGTCCCTTTGCAAAAATAAATAAATAAATAAATACAGAAACAAAGAAACATGTAATGAATCTGACAATTCCACTTCTAAATGCATCCTTACGGGTACTTGGAAAACATGGAATCCTAATTGGTAGCTTGAAAGCATGAGGTTTAGCCTAGTTTGCATGGTGAATTATTCTCAGAAATTCAACCACCCGTGACAATGATTCAGGATGCTGCCTCAGAATATCTCTTGTTGGAAGCTTATATCCTGGTGAATACTTTCTTAGACGATGAACCAGAAAATTAAAACAAAAACTAAACTAAACTGTAAAATTAAGAACAAATAAAATTATGCAACTGAGCAATAAAGAGAAAGAAAAAGAAAAACAAGACATGGGAGGTTTAAAAAAGTGAGAAAAATGTAAAATAAAATTAATTATAATTATAATAGTTTCTACAGATTTTATAGAGAATAAACTACTCTTGTTATTAGAATTAATACATTTGATCATTTGACAGAATTAAATTCACAATTTTATTCTTTTCATCATGCTGCCGTGTTAATCATAAATTTAAACAGTCAGCCCTAGCTGGTTTGGCTCAGTGGATAGAGCACTGGCCTTCGAACTGGAGGGTCCCAAGTTCGATTCTGCTCAAGTGCTTGGACCTACCTGGGTTGGAGGCTCAATCCCTGTCCTGGGTCAGGGCAAGTGCGGGAGGCAACCAAGTGATTTGTCTCTCTCACATTGATGTTTCTTTCTCTCTGTCTCTCCCTCTCCCTTCCACCCTCTCTAAAAATCAGTGGAAAATTATCCTTGGGTGAGGATTAACAAAAAAATTTAAACAGCCCTTGTTCTCTGACACTTACTTTAAATTTTGATTTTTGAAGACTCTTTAGTTAGTGCATTTTTATATATACAACCAACTATAGCTTATTATACAGATATGATGAAATGATACGTGGTATAAAACCTTGTAAATGGCTAAGTGCTAAATAAACTAAAGCTATCATTACTATTAAAAATTTCCCACATATTTCTTCCCAATGCCTTCATTGTATTAGATTTAGAGTAGAAAAATAATGTCAAAACTGCTTTCAAGTTACCATGCACATCTCCCACTGAAACCTGTTAAGAGTTACACATGAGTATCAAAGGATGGTATTTGGCCCATAGTGTGATCAAGATCTAATTTACTGCACACTGAAAGCATAACATTAGTAATAATAGTTAAAGCTGAATCTCAGAAGGTTGGCAATTTCGCTGAAGCATTCAGAATGTTTCTAATCTGAACAACCCAACTTTTAAAAGCCATCTTCTTTTTCTCTTTC